>NW_020439007.1:751883-761968 GCF_000699045.2 Agrilus planipennis | reverse complement strand
AAACCCAAATTGATCTTCCTCTTATAGTTCTTCTGCCTTTTTTTCCCTCCTCCTCTGTGCAATTCTAGTTAAGATTTTTGACGCATGGGAAGTTAAGCTAATTTTTATGTATTTTAGCCTGTATTCCATATATACCTAGCGCCTTATTATTCATTAAGTTTTTAATTTACACTTTACAATCGACAAACATTCTTATTTATTTTTTGAATGTTTTCTTTTGTACACAACAACACTTAATTTACACCTTCTTTATAATAATAATTGCATATTTGGGTGTAAAGGTGTAATTCGACAATTATTTGATGTGCTAATATCTAATATTTTATGATACAATGGACGATGATGATAATGGATGGCATGTAAAACTTTACGGCACGAACCATTCCCCTACAAGATTCATTATTACAGATTTAGTTTACGAACATAAGTACATGCAATATGTACCTATTAGAATATTATGACATAAGATGATCTCAAAAATGATTATTAAAGTTACTTAATTAACATGTTTATTTGGTAATGATCGTAAAATGTCAAAGAACGAGGAACAAACTAATAAATAACTGTACCTACGACCATTTAGGATGATTGCTTTTATGTGTTTATTATTAAAAGGAAGGTCACCGAGTTATAGTGAGAGTAACGTTAACGAAACCAATTTTTTATGCCCTTATAAATATATGCAATAAGTAATAAGTATCTTGTATTCTTTAGGGTATTATTTAAATCTCAAAAAAAATGTTACCGAAAATTAGGAAAAGTAAAGGACCTAGTATAGTTCCTTGAGGAACACCATATAGTACGCTGCTTTCTAAGCTATATTTTAGATGATCATTGTTTCTTAAAGGAAATCGTTAAATGCTATCGCAAGGGCAATATCTATAGAACCCATTTTTAATTAAAATTCTATTCCAATAATCTTTTTACTGCTTTGTACTACTTTTTTCATTGAAATTAATGTCACCAAATTATAGAAAGTGTAATGCTAATGAAACTAATTTTAAATGCTCCAACAAAAATTAGTTAATTATTAGCTACAAATCGTTTATTATTTTTAAATTTAGGTAATCTTTAAGGGAGAGAAAAAGACTATATATTTTAAGTTACCTAAATGGTACCGTAAATGTAATTATTTCTTACATAAAAATCGAGTGGTCCGGGAATTTAGTAAATATACCCGTTCTTAACAATTTGCCCGCACAAGAGGTTAATCTTTAGGTTTATCTTTAAGTTACAAATTATGTATTTATTATGTCGAATAATGTATTTGTATTCATATATCAGACGAAGAAAGTTGTTGATAAAAAAAACAAAAGAATTAAGGTTTTGCATTGTTTTAAGCTAGTGTCGTAAGAGATACGAAGGTATAATATATAGGTAGATTCTTTGATTGGTTGTGAAAGAAAAGTAAATTAATTTCTTTGCGCAATTTCAATGAAAGTATGTACCAACCTATATAATTTGAAAGTTCAAAATATAGGATAGTTGCGTCATCAACTGGATAATTCTGTAACCAACCTAACTTTCACAAGGTTCCTAATTTTCCACGTAATTTTTACGTCAGGCTTAGAGACGTACAGTTGGCAGTACGCAGATTCGCACGTCTGTTTTACGTTAAAATTGACTAATCATTTTAGAATTGTTGTCCCCTATTAACCGTCCCATAAACATTATTACTATTACTGTATTGTGGCCTTAGCATGGCAGGAACACGGCACTATATGTGTGAATGTCGCCGGAACGATGTCGTTCCCGAACGGCACAGGCACGGAACTGTATGTGTGAATCGAGCTTTACGTGGTTAAGGCTGAAACGTAAGCTTCTCCGTTTTTTTTTTTCGTTTGAGCCATCGTGGCCTAGATACTACATGAGCACAGCACCATAAGTGTGAATATCGCCAAAACAATGAACTGTATGTGTGAATCGAGCTTTACATTATTAAAATTGAAACGTAACTTTCTCCGGTTTTTTTCGTTTGAACCATCATGGCTTAAGTACTACGGGAGCAGTGTGAATATCGCTGGAACGATGTGATACTCGAACGGAACAGAAGTATATGTGTAAATCGGGCTTTACATGACTCAGACTGAAACGTAGGCTTCTCCAGCTTTTTATACCTTGCCGGAACGATGTGTTTTTGGAACGGCACAGGCACGGAACTGTTTGTGTGAATCGAGCTTTACATGGTTAAGGCTGAAACGTAAGCTTCGTGACCTAGGTACTACAGGAGCACAGCACCATAAGTGTGAATAACGCCGGAACGATGTGATCCTTGACGGTACAGGCGCGGAACCATATAGCGTGAATCGGCTTTTATTTATCTCTGGCTGAAACGTAGGCTTCTCCAGATTTTTTCTTTTAACTATGTTGGCCCTAGCACAACAGGAGCATGACAGTATATGTGTGGATGTTGCCGGAAAGGCGTATTTTTGAAACAGCACAGGCGCGGAACAAAAAGCGTGAATCGAGCTTTACATAATTAAGACTGATACGGAAGTTTCCATGGCTTTTTCCGTTTGAACCATCATGGCCTAAGCACTACAGGAGCTCAGCACCATATGTGTCAATATCGCCGGAACGATGTGGTTCTCGAACGGGACAGGTACGGAACTGTATGTGTGAATCGAGCTTTAAATAGTTAAGGCTGAAACGTAAGTTTCTCCGGTTTTTTTCGTTTGAGCCATCGTGGCCTAAGTACTATAGGAGCACAGCACCGTAAGTGTGAATAACGCCGGAACGGTGTGATCCTTGACGGCACAGGCACGGAACCATATAGCGTAAATCGGCCTTTACTTGACTGATTGAAACGTATGCTTCTCCAAATTTTTTTGTTTAAACCATCATAGCCCTAGCACAACAGGAACATGACATTATATGTGTGGATGTTGCCGGAACGGTGTGTTTTTGGAACGGCACAGGCGCGGAACTAAAAGCGTGAATCGAGCTTTACGTAATTAAGACTGAAACGGAAGTTTCTATGGCTTTTTCCGTTTGAACCATCATGGCCTAAGCACTACAGGAGCTCAGAACCATAGATGTCAATATCGCCGGAAGGATGTGGTTCTCGAACGGAACAGGCACGGAATAATATGAGTAAATCGAGCTTTACATGACTCAGACTGTAACATAGACTTCCTCAGATTTTTTCGTTTAAACCTTTACTTTTTATATAAAATTTGGTAGTCTACAATGTTACCCTGTAATTTTTTATGAATATGTAATGCACATGTTGCATACTGATTGGTATGTCAAGTAGGACTTTTCACGCCTCATGTATGTATATGTTTTCAGGTGTTCTATTATGCACGTAGGTGTTATAGTGACTCATTGAACAATAAAAAAGAATCAAAATGCAACACCGCCACTGAAACGATTTACTATTCAATTCTATGCAAATTTTATTGTAGAAATTTCCAAGAGTACAAAATAACTAGGAACTCGCGCGATAAATGTCAAAGAACAATTAAAATTCCGGTTGCGTTTAGAATTTCATCTTTTGGACCCAAATGACCGTAACGTGAACTTGGTTGGTTATACGGTGACTCACTTGCTTTCCAATTTTGGTAAAAAAAAACACCGGAACGTGTCAGTCAGAAAAACATTCTCACAAAGAATTTCTAAAATTGTTTACGCGAATAAACAAATTTTACATACTTAGTATTAATTAATGTTTTACGAAATTGTAAGATTAAGAATTTTCCAAACGATTAGATAGATTATAGATGAATTATTCTGAAGTATCGGATGCTAAATATTAAAGACATGCGATATTTAATAACCTTATAAAATGTAGCTAATAAATAATTAATGGTTTATTTAAAACCCACGAGCCAATCCATCTACATGGTTGTCTAATAGGTAAAATGTTTTTTAAATAAAAACTGCAGTGTATAATTGGTTATCTAACCACAATATTTTACTTAAGAAACTTTTAAATGCATTGAAGTTGTGATATTCGGAATTAATAAAAAAAATCGGTTGTCTGTAAAGTCGGTTTACTGACGACAGTCGAACGTGACAACGTCATAAGAAAATACTGATGGAATGGTTTCATTTTTCAAAAGAAAATTTTAATTTTATTTGTTTGATAGATATTTTGTATGGATATAGAGAAGGAGGTAAATGGAAATGTATTATTGTATAGCAGCTGTCCACGCGGACGCATCGTTCACTCGAGTAGGAGAGAGACAGATGTCGAACGCTGCCGAACGCGGAGGCCGATTGTGCCTCTTTGTCGCTCGTTCCGCGCTCTCGCTTGCACTTCAAGCCCTAAATGGAACGCCTCAGAGCGAGGTAACGCCGCATGAGTCATGTTTTTCGTGCGTGCAGCCGGCTCCATCGAATTATAAGACGTTGTCACGTCAAAAAGTTTTGATTGTTTTTAAATATCTTTTCCAGTAGATTGAAAACAAACCTAACCTATAACGCGTTGCTTGATACAAAAATAAGTTCACCCTTGGTGCTCTGGTGTATGGCTGGTTGCTGTCCGTATCCATTTTCACTAAACGTTTCTGTATTTTCTATCTTCCCCTTAGTTTTATGTACCGGGGCAATTTTGAGCAAAAATTAGTATACTAACAATAAATAAACTTTCTCTCAATTTATTTCATTTCCGTGATACGCAACTGGTAAATTCATTGTTAGTCACCAAAAACAAATGAAAAAAAAAATGGATTTATAATTAATGTTGGTAATGACCAAGTTGTTAATACGCGTGTGTATGTTTCAGCCTGATAAAGGTAGAATTATGTAGATTTATCGTATAATTGCTATGGTCTCGGTTGATTTAAACTAGTAAAAGTCCACGCTTCAACTAGTAACGGATTTAAATCAATAAATTACATGCATACTAATTTGCTACAAATTTTTATCTGAGTCATTAATATCGTTTTAGAGCATAAAAATTGTAGAGCATAATAATTAATTTGTCTCCTGCCTAGTTTGTTCATTTTAAATTTAAATCGTAGCTGCCCACGCCAATTGTTACAAAACAAAGACACTCGTAAAAAAGATAATAATAAATAGGTACTAATGAATTATTCATAAGAATAATAATAGGTATGTAACTATAACAATTGTTATGAAAAATAACGACGGTTTTCAACTGGTAGCACTCGACGCCATATACCGTGTGTTATTTAATTAATTAAATGAAGAACAAAAATTTTTGTGAATAGAACAGTAAGTAAGGGTTGTTCGGAAAGTCATTTCGTTTTCTTTTTTGTGGAAATGAAAGACAGTTTTCGTATAATTAACAAATACTTTATTAAATTATATATTGACCGTTCTGGTCCAACACCTTTTGCCATCTTTCTGGTAGTAGCATAATTCCACGCTCATAAAATTTTTGGTCTTTGCTGGCAAAAAACTGATCGAGGAGGTTTTTGACCTCCTCATTTGAGGTGAAGGTTTTACCGTCTAAAAAATTTTGGAGTGACCGGAACAAATAATAATCCGATGGTGCCAGGTCTGGAGAATATGGTGGGTGTAGCATTGTATCCCATTCAAGCTGTAAAAGCTTTTGGCGAGTGACCAAACTTGTGTGAGGTCTCGCGTTGTCTTGGTGAAACACTACACCTTTCCTGTTGATTAGTTCTGACCTTTTCTGTTGAAGTGCATCATTCAGTTTGTCCAGCTGATGACAGTAGACTTCCGAATTAATCGTTGTGTTATCCGGTAAAAGCTAAAAAAAAACGATTCCTTTAAAATCCCACCAAACAGACAGCATCACCTTTTTTTGGTGAATATCGGCTTTGGAAATGGTTTGAGCCGGTTCATCTTTTTTGCTCCATGACCTCTTGCGTTTGACGTTGTTGTATACAACCCATTTTTCGTCCCCAGTGATGATGCGCTTCAAAAACGGATCATTTTCGTGACGTTTGAGAAGCGAATCGCAGACGTCAATGCGGCGACACAGATTTCTCTCTGTGAGAACATGGGGAACCCATACATCGAGCTTCGAGGATAATCCCAGGCCTTTCAAGTGGTCATAAACTGTTGAATTTGATAAATTTAACCTCAATCCGATCTCACGTGTTGTTATTCGCCGGTTCACATCAACTAATGCCTTTATCGCGTCTTTATCAGCTTCAACCGGCCTTCCCGAACGTGGTGCATCTTCGACATCAAAATTGCCGGATCGAAATTTAGCGAACCAGTTCTGGCACTGGCGTACTGTCAACACACCTTCTCCATACACATCAGTCAATTTCTTTCTGGCTTGAACAGCATTTTTACCCTTTCTGTAGTAAAACAGTAAGATATGTCGAAAATGCTGCTTATCGCTCTCCATATTTAAAAGGGCACCAACCAAAAACTACTGCGTAGAATTAATTGGAATTTTTCACACACAAGCCTTGCTATATGAGCTCTCAAAGCATATAAAAATTATACGGCTTAAATGTGAAGTTGGGTGCAAAAGAATACAATTAAATCCTCTGTCGGGAAAAAACGAAATGACTTTCCGAACAACCCTATAATTGAAATAGTTAGTTAACATTACGTGATTTTCGTTTCGAGTTATAGAAAGTTCAATGTTGGGCAATTTTGTCAGCATTACGTACATATATATATGCAACCAAACATACACCCGAGTATAAATATTTGAACCCGCCCTGTTCTTCGCAATTGTCAAACCAAAATAGGCGATTTTTAATCAAAAATTCTTATTAAAAAATATTTAATTGTTAATGTAAATCTGTAATTATTTCATTGTAGACACTGTACACCCAGTTATAGTTGCAAATAAAAAGGTAAACACTTTTCAATCGTTCTCTCAATTGAGTTAATATGAATATGTCAATGTTTTCTTATATTTATTATTAAACAATTAAAATGACTGCCCTTGACATAGTTGGTACATTAGCAGGACTACAATCACTTACTAATAGCATAACTTAGCTACTATCAAAAGTAATTAATAAAATTATTGAAGGCATCAAGTTCAATTGATATTTCGTCATTTATTAAGTACGTGCCTACAATATTTCAACGAATACATTACTGTAACTGTTTCACAGAGAAATTATATTTGTTTAATCGTACAAATCGAGTACATATTTTAAATACTTAAAGCCAAATAGCCGTCGATGTAGGTAGTTACATTCTCATTACAATATAATAATTTGTAAATTAACACTAATCATGCTCTAACTTGCGCTCTAAGAGCGTATTTTTAGTGCTACTTCACTTTAAATACTTGAGATGTTTGCTCGAGTTACTTTGGGAATGCTAGGTTAGTTTTCGCTGTTATGTCGTTCTAATTATAAAGTTAATTTAAGGCAGTCCAATAATAGAAATATACTACGGACTTCGCCTTCCTAAATTGGCCCTCTTAAAATACGCGATTTAAAGTATTATAATATGAAATATTTCTTANGGTCCTGAGTAGCGGAAGTGTTCAAGGCTCAGCAGATATCTTACTTTGATGACATGAAAGAAGGTAAGATTATGCGTCACTAAACACGTGAAATGCGTAAAATTGACACACGGCGGCTATTATACGCTGTTGGCAAATTTTCCTGAACAAAATACATTATCTTTACTTAAAAAGTTTGAAACGTCTAAGATCTAAATGTTAAAAATATCGTGGATAGAAAAGGTTAGAAGTGAGGAGTTATAGGAAGGAGTAGGAGCACAGAGGGCGTTATGGAAGTCATTAAGATATAGGAAGGTAGGACATCTTCTCTAACGTTAAGGGCTAGTTAGGGACATAATTAGAGGCAGAAACAGGAGTTAAGAGTGGTATAGGTAGACCTAGATTATATTACTGTCCGCAAATAGAGATGTAGGCTGATCTGTGGGGCGCTTATCTGACACTTATCATGCGTTGTGGGGATAAAGTCCTTGCATCTTCCCCTACTCCCTCCACTCTCTCTCTACTCCCATCCGAACGACCAACCCATCATCTGAACATTTATCATTTTCAGCCTCCATAAAAAAAACTTTTGGGTGTTTCATTCCCACCAGCCAGTAATGCTGGTGGGCGGGCAGTCCCTCCGNCGTCACTAAACACGTGAAATGCGTAAAATTGACACACGGCGGCTATTATACGCTGTTGGCAAATTTTCCTGAACAAAATACATTTTTTTTACCTATAAAAAGTTTGAACCGTCTAAGATCTAAATGTTAAAAATATCGTGGATAGAAAAGGTTAGAAGTGAGGAGGTATAGGAAGGAGTAGGAGTACAGAGGGCGTTATGGCAGTCATTAAGATATAGGAAGGTAGGACATCTTCTCTAACGTTAAGGGCTAGTTAGGGACAAAATTAGAGGCAGATACGGAAGTTAGGAGGAGTAGAGGTAGACCTAGATTATATTATTGTCCGCAAATAGAGATGTAGGCTGATCTGTGGGGCGCTTATCTGACACTTAATCGTGCCTTGTGGGGATAAAGTCCTTGCATCTTCCCCTACTCTCTCCACTCTCTCTCTACTCCCATCCGAACGACCATCACATCATCTGAACATTTATCATTTTCAGCCTCCATAAAAAAAACTTTTGGGTGTTTCATTCCCACCAGCCAGTAATGCTGGTGGGCGGGCAGTCCCTCCGGACTATGCCGGAAGGTAGGGCGGAAGGCCCTCTTCAGCCTGCTTTCAGGAATCGTGGGAATGGGTGGGTGGTGGTTCGGGTGAGAAAGATGAGACGGACGAAATGAAGACAGAAGAGAGTGAAAGATTATCAGTGGAATATAACTGCCCCAGCATTTGCCTAATTGATCCAAGGAAACCACAGAAAAACTTGGACCAAGGCAGACGGACCCGGAATCGAACCAGAGTCCTACCGAATGCTAAGCAATGGTCAGCCTCCATCTCCACCATCTCTACTTCATTGCCTCTACTCCATCAATGGGGATAACGTCCTTGAATGTCCACCTAACCCCCTCCCAGTGCTTCCCGTCCGAGCAACGGCCCCATCATCTGCCCATTTACCACAACATTAAGAAATGTGTTTTTCTATTGTAAAAAAGGTGGAGTGGGCGCGTGTTCCTTGTGACCTAATGCATTGGTCATCGCTAGCCAAAAAACCTTTTCAATATTTTTCTATTTTATAGAAAATAAAATTTCTGTTTGACAACGCAGCATTAACGAAAAAATCGGGTAATTCCACTTTGCCACTTATAATACAATAAGTATTATAGCAGGTTACAATGGCGACAAAAGCCTTAGCACGCTCGCTTGATTTGATCAACAATGCCGTCATGGTCATTTCGGTAAGACATGCTCTTATTTGTCTCGTTCCTAATTACAACGTCTTTTACCGTAATCGGCGCGGATTTGTTATGTTATTATTAGACAGGACCGGAATTAAAAAAATTAATTAGTTGCGTTACTCTTACTAAAGTAAGTACATGTATTACAATAAAATACCTGGGGCTCTCGAAAATATTTTTGCCGATTCTTTTGAATATTTTGAGATTAATATTTAGCACATTATAATTTAATTGAATGAAATGGTAAAACATTTTCATTAAGCAGTAAAAAGCAATCGATGTGTTTTTTAAAGTGGGACGCGAATCTGGCCCCATAATTGTCCTAGAACAGTGAAATTTCAATATATCCTAATCTTAAATCCAAAACAAGCTAAATTAGCAATATTTGGTTTTTATGATTACACACAAGTAGGCTGAGAAGGCAAATTAGGGACTAGGAGGGTATCAGAGGAATAAGGGTAGATGAAGGTATGTTAGGGACTGGGGGCTGCCAGGATATCAGAGGAATGAAGTACTCTTCAAATGAGAGGTATATTAGGGACTGAGGGTTAAGAGGATATCATAGGTATGAAGGAGCCTCCCAATGAGAGGCTTATTAGGGATTGGGGGCTGTGGAGAGGTCACAGGAATGAAGGTCCTTCACAACGAGAGGTAAATTACAGTCTGGGAACTAAGAGGATATCATAGGAATGAAGTACTCGAATGAGAGGTATTTTAGGGACTGAGGGTTAAGAGGATATCATAGGAATGAAGGATCCCCCAATGAGAGGCTTATTAGGGATTGGGGGCTAAGGGGAGATCAGAGGAATGGAGGTCCTTCACAACGAGAGGTTTCTTACAGTCTGGGAACTAAGAGGATGTCTTAGGAATGA
>NW_020439007.1:744087-747215 GCF_000699045.2 Agrilus planipennis | reverse complement strand
GCCGGAAGGTAGGGCGGAAGGCCCTCTTCAGCCTGCTTTCAGGAATCGTGGGAATGGGTGGGTGGTGGTTCGGGTGAGAAAGATGAGACGGACGAAATGAAGACAGAAGAGAGTGAAAGATTATCAGTGGAATATAACTGCCCCAGCATTTGCCTAATTGATCCAAGGAAACCACAGAAAAACTTGGACCAAGGCAGACGGACCCGGAATCGAACCAGAGTCCTACCGAATGCTAAGCAATGGTCAGCCTCCATCTCCACCATCTCTACTTCATTGCCTCTACTCCATCAATGGGGATAACGTCCTTGAATGTCCACCTAACCCCCTCCCAGTGCTTCCCGTCCGAGCAACGGCCCCATCATCTGCCCATTTACCACAACATTAAGAAATGTGTTTTTCTATTGTAAAAAAGGTGGAGTGGGCGCGTGTTCCTTGTGACCTAATGCATTGGTCATCGCTAGCCAAAAAACCTTTTCAATATTTTTCTATTTTATAGAAAATAAAATTTCTGTTTGACAACGCAGCATTAACGAAAAAATCGGGTAATTCCACTTTGCCACTTATAATACAATAAGTATTATAGCAGGTTACAATGGCGACAAAAGCCTTAGCACGCTCGCTTGATTTGATCAACAATGCCGTCATGGTCATTTCGGTAAGACATGCTCTTATTTGTCTCGTTCCTAATTACAACGTCTTTTACCGTAATCGGCGCGGATTTGTTATGTTATTATTAGACAGGACCGGAATTAAAAAAATTAATTAGTTGCGTTACTCTTACTAAAGTAAGTACATGTATTACAATAAAATACCTGGGGCTCTCGAAAATATTTTTGCCGATTCTTTTGAATATTTTGAGATTAATATTTAGCACATTATAATTTAATTGAATGAAATGGTAAAACATTTTCATTAAGCAGTAAAAAGCAATCGATGTGTTTTTTAAAGTGGGACGCGAATCTGGCCCCATAATTGTCCTAGAACAGTGAAATTTCAATATATCCTAATCTTAAATCCAAAACAAGCTAAATTAGCAATATTTGGTTTTTATGATTACACACAAGTAGGCTGAGAAGGCAAATTAGGGACTAGGAGGGTATCAGAGGAATAAGGGTAGATGAAGGTATGTTAGGGACTGGGGGCTGCCAGGATATCAGAGGAATGAAGTACTCTTCAAATGAGAGGTATATTAGGGACTGAGGGTTAAGAGGATATCATAGGTATGAAGGAGCCTCCCAATGAGAGGCTTATTAGGGATTGGGGGCTGTGGAGAGGTCACAGGAATGAAGGTCCTTCACAACGAGAGGTAAATTACAGTCTGGGAACTAAGAGGATACCATAGGAATGAGGTACTCTTCGAATGAGAGGTATTTTAGGGACTGAGGGCTAAGAGGATATCATAGGAATGAGGAGCCTCCCAATGAGAGGCTTATTAGGGATTGGGTGCTAAGGGGAGATCACAGGAATGAAGGTCCTTCACAACGAGAGGTACATTACAGTCTGGGAACTAAGAGGATATCATAGGAATGAAGTACTCTTCGAATGAGAGGTATTCTAGGGACTGAGGGTTAAGAGAATATCATAGAAATGAAGGAGCTTATCAATGAGAGGCTTATTAGGGATTGGGGGCTAAGGGGAGATCAGAGGAATGGAGGTCCTTCACAACGAGAGGTTTCTTACAGTCTGGGAACTAAGAGGATGTCTTAGGAATGAAGTACTCTTCGAATGAGAGGTATATTAGGGACTGAAGGTTAAGAGGATATCATAGGAATGAACGATCCCCCCAATGAGAGGCTTATTAGGGATTGGGGGCTAAGAGGAGATCAGAGGAATTAAAGTCTTTCACAA
The DNA here is from genome assembly GCF_000699045.2 of Agrilus planipennis. Taxonomy (NCBI): domain Eukaryota; kingdom Metazoa; phylum Arthropoda; class Insecta; order Coleoptera; family Buprestidae; genus Agrilus; species Agrilus planipennis. The sequence goes on along the minus strand of NW_020439007.1, from coordinate 745,367 downwards.
AAAGAGGTATATTACCGTCTGGGAATTAAGGAGATATCATAGGAATGAAGTACTCTTCGAATTAGAGGTATATTACGGACTGAGGGTTAAGAGATTATTATAGGAATGAAGGATCCCCCCATGAGAGGTTATTAGGGATTGAGGCTAAGATGATATTATAGGAATGAAGGATCCCCCTAATGAGAGGCTTATTAGGGATTGGGGGCTAAGGGGAGATCAGATGAATGAAGGTCCTTCGCAACGAGAGGTATATTACAGACTGGGAACTAAGAGAATATCATAAGAATACTCTTCGAATGAGTGGTATATTAGGGACTGAGAGTTAAGAGATTAGCATAGGAATGAATGAGCTTCCCAATGAGAGGCCTATTAAGGATTGGTAGCTAAAGGGAGATCACAGGAATAAAGGTCCTTCCCAATTAGAGGTATATTAGAGACTGGAGGCTATGAGGAGATCAGAGGAATTAAAGTCCTTCCCAGTGAGATGTATATTAGGGACTGGCGGTTAAGAAGATATTTTAGGAACGAAGGTCCCTCCCAATACACAATACAAATGACAAAAAAGTCCTACTCGCTCGCTCACAACCTCAATATATTGTAATATATACCTGATAAGGGGCGCTGTTTCACAATCTGGGCACCAGAGAGTGAAAGGTTTATTTAACTGTTCGAATACAAATATTATTATAACTTTTTCTTTAAAGAAATCTTTTAGCAGTTTCGATTATGGTCTGATCTTGATTCTAAATAATAATATTATTTTTTGTCAGTTTATGTAGACAATAAGTAGTGGCAACCCTAAATTTTTTTGTTACTCGTATGCGTAAATATTAAAAATAAAAAGGTATTTTTAGTTTGGCGCATGATATTATTAGCCTTCTCATCCAATTTTAATTTAAAATGTAAATGACGGATGTAGTAAAATTAATTTATTATTATTGACGTCTGCTGAAGCGTCTCGAAGTAATTCGACAAAGTGTATCTTCTCTTGTGCAACAAAATACAGAAATGTAAAGCATGAAGCTCGTTTTCTACATTGAACGCCTATGAGACCTCACACAAGTCAAACAAGCAATAATTTCATAACAAATAGAAAAAGTACGACGAACATGTGTACATATAGCATGTATCGTGGGCTTCTAATATGAATATTTAAATTGTAAAACGTTTAACAACTTAAATAATTACACATTGCCAGCGATCCAAGGCGATGCGATGTTTCGAATTGAGTAATTCAAACGTTCGGTAAATATTTTCCTAATTTTCTAATGCATACTAAT
>NW_020439007.1:724857-742498 GCF_000699045.2 Agrilus planipennis | reverse complement strand
CTCAATATATTGTAATATATACCTGATAAGGGGCGCTGTTTCACAATCTGGGCACCAGAGAGTGAAAGGTTTATTTAACTGTTCGAATACAAATATTATTATAACTTTTTCTTTAAAGAAATCTTTTAGCAGTTTCGATTATGGTCTGATCTTGATTCTAAATAATAATATTATTTTTTGTCAGTTTATGTAGACAATAAGTAGTGGCAACCCTAAATTTTTTTGTTACTCGTATGCGTTAATATTAAAAATAAAAAGGTATTTTTAGTTTGGCGCATGATATTATTAGCCTTCTCATCCAATTTTAATTTAAAATGTAAATGACGGATGTAGTAAAATTAATTTATTATTATTGACGTCTGCTGAAGCGTCTCGAAGTAATTCGACAAAGTGTATCTTCTCTTGTGCAACAAAATACAGAAATGTAAAGCATGAAGCTCGTTTTCTACATTGAACGCCTATGAGACCTCACACAAGTCAAACAAGCAATAATTTCATAACAAATAGAAAAAGTACGACGAACATGTGTACATATAGCATGTATCGTGGGCTTCTAATATGAATATTTAAATTGTAAAACGTTTAACAACTTAAATAATTACACATTGCCAGCGATCCAAGGCGATGCGATGTTTCGAATTGAGTAATTCAAACGTTCGGTAAATATTTTCCTAATTTTCTAAGACCGCATAATTAGGCGACATAAAACGGAATAACTATGGTGTTAGTAGACATCGAGAACCTTGATAAGGTCAATAAAAGGTATTTCTAAATTCCATTTCACGAGCTGCTTTTGGTCAATATTGAAATTGGAATTGAAGTAGATTTAATACGTCTAAAACTTTTATAATATCTGCTCGAAAATGTGCACATTTCAGTTACTCAAATGAAGGTCCTTCACAACGAGAGGCTTATTAGGGATTGGGTGCTAAGGGGAGATCACAGGAATGAAGGTCCTTCACAACGAGAGGTACATTACAGTCTGGGAACTAAGAGGATATCATAGGAATGAAGTACTCTTCGAATGAGAGGTATTTTAGGGACTGAGGGTTAAGAGGATATCATAGGTATGAAGGAGCCTCCCAATGAGAGGCTTATTAGGGATTGGGGGCTGTGGAGAGATCACAGGAATGAAGGTCCTTCACAACGATATGTACATTACAGTCTACAGGAGCACAGCACCATAAGTGTGAATAACGCCGGAACGGTGTGATCTTTGACGGCACAGGCACGGAACCATATAGCGTAAATCGGCCTTTACTTGACTGATTGAAACGTATGCTTCTCCAAATTTTTTTGTTTAAACCATCATAGCCCTAGCACAACAGGAACATGACATTATATGTGTGGATGTTGCCGGAACGGTGTGTTTTTGGAACGGCACAGGCGCGGAACTAAAAGCGTGAATCGAGCTTTACGTAATTAAGACTGAAACGGAAGTTTCTATGGCTTTTTCCGTTTGAACCATCATGGCCTAAGCACTACAGGAGCTCAGCACCATAGATGTCAATATCGCCGGAAGGATGTGGTTCTCGAACGGAACAGGCACGGAATAATATGAGTAAATCGAGCTTTACATGACTCAGACTGTAACATAGACTTCCTCAGATTTTTTCGTTTAAACCTTTACTTTTTATATAAAATTTGGTAGTCTACAATGTTACCCTGTAATTTTTTATGAATATGTAATGCACATGTTGCATACTGATTGGTATGTCAAGTAGGACTTTTCACGCCTCATGTATGTATATGTTTTCAGGTGTTCTATTATGCACGTAGGTGTTATAGTGACTCATTGAACAATAAAAAAGAATCAAAATGCAACACCGCCACTGAAACGATTTACTATTCAATTCTATGCAAATTTTATTGTAGAAATTTCCAAGAGTACAAAATAACTAGGAACTCGCGCGATAAATGTCAAAGAACAATTAAAATTCCGGTTGCGTTTAGAATTTCATCTTTTGGACCCAAATGACCGTAACGTGAACTTGGTTGGTTATACGGTGACTCACTTGCTTTCCAATTTTGGTAAAAAAAAACACCGGAACGTGTCAGTCAGAAAAACATTCTCACAAAGAATTTCTAAAATTGTTTACGCGAATAAACAAATTTTACATACTTAGTATTAATTAATGTTTTACGAAATTGTAAGATTAAGAATTTTCCAAACGATTAGATAGATTATAGATGAATTATTCTGAAGTATCGGATGCTAAATATTAAAGACATGCGATATTTAATAACCTTATAAAATGTACCTAATAAATAATTAATGGTTTATTTAAAACCCACGAGCCAATCCATCTACATGGTTGTCTAATAGGTAAAATGTTTTTTAAATAAAAACTGCAGTGTATAATTGGTTATCTATCCACAATATTTTACTTAAGAAACTTTTAAATGCATTGAAGTTGTGATATTCGGAATTAATAAAAAAAAATCGGTTGTCTGTAAAGTCGGTTTACTGACGACAGTCGAACGTGACAACGTCATAAGAAAATACTGATGGAATGGTTTCATTTTTCAAAAGAAAATTTTAATTTTATTTGTTTGATAGATATTTTGTATGGATATAGAGNACGCCAGGATTCGTTTTCAGCAAGTAGATATCCACACAAGTGGACCTTGTTGAAAAATACGTAATCCTAAAATGTAGCATCGTGCTACAGATGGCGTTCACTGTGCCGTTTGTAGTATTTTCTAAATAGTTTGTCATTTTGGTTTCTAATTTTCTAAAAAAAGGAAAATTTGTTTAGTTCCTTTTAAATTTTGATTAAATATTAAAAGCTTTTGAATTGTTATCGCTGCTGAAAATGCGTACTTTATAGTAGGTGGTTCTTGATAGAGCCAGAATTCGATGGTGTTCTCTATTTGAATTTATCTAAATTTGGACTCCCCGTCCGGGCTTTTATATTTCTAAAAAAAATGTTAATAACTGTTATTAAATATTAATAATCAGCGGCGATATGTTTGATATCGTCTACAACAGTAACCACGTAAGTACAGTTATAAAATTTAAATTAACTTTTACTTTTGAGGAAATGAATATAGTAATTAACAGTATTATATTAGGTGCTTATTGTTAGTATCTACTTAATACATTGCCCCGATATTTTTGATTACTATTGCGTTCATTCGCTTTTTAATTTACTTATCGACAGTCATTAATATTGCCACATAATAAATAGTTCCTACATGCTATATTATCATTAACCATTTCACCATACTGGAGTAACTTGTTCAATACATGGGAATTCCCCAAGTAAACAGCAACGTTTGTAGGCCATTTATCCATAATTTTTGTGGTATTACACATAATTATTTTCAACAACATTTAACACAAAAAGACATGAAATTAACATTGAAGTATATTTTTGAACACGGACAGGAGCTCTCTGTAACTTACGTAACGCAAAATTTTGACCCCTACGTAGGGGGTTATAACGCCAAGCTAGACCCCTCTCCACCCAATGGACAAGTTGTTTTTCATAATCATTTTTCGTAGAAACTGTCAAAAGAAGGCATTTTACCTTGATCTTTTTGATTGTCACATGCCTACGCTTTCATTTACTTAACAAAAATTGTGAAATTGATTTAAAACCAAAATTAATGAATATACATAGACAGATAGATATCAAAATCTATTTTTTTGGGTTAGTTCGGATTGTTCTTTTATGTCAAGCAGAACCGAGAAAAAATTATTTTCGGGTTACTGTCTTGACTTACCATTGAAGTCTCCAAAGGAATTCAGCTAGAAACTAATTATTTGTTATAATTGCATAGTAAAAGTCTTTTTAGATTCATTTTGGGCAATGGATAGAATTGGTAGATTCGGTAATTTCGGTTAGGGAACATTTTCAACAATATTTCTGGAAATGCCATATCTAAAATTTTGGAAAAAATATCAAACACGAACAAGATCTCTCGTGAATGTGATATTATAAAATTCCATTTTTACTTTAGACATAGGTAGAGAAAGGGAACCCTAAAAATTATCTTCATTTAACGTGTATCATTCTGGCAGATTACATATTCATATAAACATAATATGATTTGCAGCTACTTTGTAGTAAATTTGTGGTGAAAGAAATAGCTACTGTTAAAAATGTTCTCCAAAAACGCGTTTTACAAATTTAAATTTAGGCCCAGTAACACACAATAAGTGTAATATTTACAGGATTGCATAAAAAACTTGTTTATTTACTTTTATAGATACTTTTTTTGTCAACATTACGAAATCCTATTGCACTTGGCCGATTATATTTGACCAATACAAGAGGTGCTATTCAAGAATATTATATACCACCGTATGCATGTAAATTTACTAACGTAAACGTACTTTTTCTTCTTTACACTGTCCTACTATATTGTCTAAATCCAGGACTGCCAGATGTTTTTTTTATTCCGTAGACTTATTGCTAAAATTTCCCTAGATTTCCTTTCCACAACCGGACAACCACATTTTATCTAAAATTCTTTACGTAAGGGTGAATAAAGATGTACTAGTTTTTCCTTTAACAAAACAAACTTTATTTCAAAAAAAGAAAAAACACTAAAATTTATATAAAACACAAAAGGACTCGGGATGTAATTACAACGTGTTACCAACTCTATACTAAGTTTAATCAGAAGTCGCAAATACAAGTCAGTCAAAACCCTAAACACAGGTTTCCAAATAGGCAGTCACTCAGTGCTGCAAAACTCTCTCAGAATGCCACTCTAATGTTCCAGAAGAAATCTTTTAGACGAAAGAACAAGATGAACAACTGTGTTCTATAGGTTAGTGCGCCTCGGGGTGATTTTACTGGAGAGGGTTGCTTGCAATGGTACGATGGTAGGGACGTGCTAGCTCTTGGTAGGACCGAGTTCCGCGTGGCGCCCTTACGAGCGTTACTACGGGGCATATCGGAACTACCTTGGGGTGAGATTAATACCGTTTCTGTGGTCGCGCTACATTTATATATTTTCAGTATTTACGTTTACATGTTTTTTTGCAATATGTCGGTAAAAGTATATATCGTCACTGCAGCCAACAAAGGGGAATCACATGAATCCAACTGTTATGATTTTCAAGTGGATTTTGGAATCTCTTGTTTGTCTTTAGTTTTTATGCTTTTGTTGATTCAATATGTTCCTCAGTTATTAAAAATTCCCTAAATTTTGTGTAGAATTGAATTAAAGCCCCGTTTTCTCTAAGCTGGCTCTAAATTACACAGGTATAGAAAAGTTTCCCAAGACATGGCAACCGTGTCCAAATCTAGGAAACGCTTTCGTTATGTCACTTACGAGGTCGTATGACTATTGGATGGCTTATTGACTATTATAACACGAAAACTTTCACGACACACTCTTCGGGAATACGGAATATACGTAAATTTCTATCTAATTAAAGACCTTGTCTGTCGTTTTGTTAATTCACTTGATCGCGCTACTACTGAGTACCTATACTAACTACGTAACAGAAAACTGAAAATGTGGCCAGCAAACACCATCTTTCCTTTGTTTTTGGGTTGGGACGTGACACAAATTAGAAGAATGTGTGTACTTAGAATTAGTAATTCGGTAATTTTAGTTTCTCTTTTTAGGGTTCCGAATCTCGAGAAGGAAAACGGAACCGGTTATAATATCAATTGTCTAAAACTAAACTTGATCTTAAAAAATTCTGTCCATGGTATGTTACAGTAGGAAAAAAAGAAATTATTCATAGTTAAAAATTTTGAAAAATCATGACTAAGTATCTCCACCGACGACAAACATTAGATATTAGAAAGAATAGGAGAACAGAGGACTCTATAGGCGAGATAGGTTGGTAGGACACCTTCTCACGCATGAAGGTTTGGCCAGAAACATACTAGAGGTAGAAAGGGGTGTTAAGAGGGGTAGGGATAGACCTAGATTAGATTACTCTTCACAAATAGTTAAGGATGTGGGTTGTTTAGGAAAATGCGAAGACTAGCTCAGGATAGGAAGGAGTGGAGGTGCGTGTCCAACCAGTCTTAGGACTGACGACCTTATGATGATGAAGTGTAAGGCCAAAACTCTTCTTAACATCATTAGAATAAAAGGGAAAGTTAATTCCTTTAAAATTCTTGGAAAAAATGTACGCTGTTCTTATTTTTTTATGGATGGCTTGACATTGACGATGAGGCCATAGTCAAATTTCTAATTTAACGCGTAAGCGAAACTATTTTAATTGCTCCAAAATAACTTATTTATAAAGAGCAGGCTAATAGCTAGAAAAAGATACATTTGTTTCGGTGACGGCCTTCAACAAGAAATGAACGATGATCTGCTTTCTGGGATACAGTTTATGTAATAACCTTTTGAAATAGACTGGTACATCTACGTAGTAACGAAATTGATCTTGATGTGACAGTGAAAATTTAGGCAGGGTCATAAAACAAAGATGGACTATGGATAGAAGAGGTTACAAATGAGAAGGTATTAGAAAGAGTGGAGTTAAAGACATGTTAGAAACAGAAACAAGATTAGATTAATGTCAAATATCTATAAATCAATCGCGTAAATTAACGCATACTCAGTTGTAAGGAATTGGATCAAAATTCTTTAGTTTTAGCACATTAAAATGCAATTGTTTATTTGTTTGTGACAGTGACAATATTTATTATAAAACCACCTACTGGCAAATTAGTCATAAAGCCATGTAAGAGTGACGGTAATGAAATGACACACACGGTTTACAACAATTTTAAGGTCAGAACGTTAAACTTTCGTCGCTGATCGCCAACCAGTATTAGTTATTAAAGTATTACAATCTAAGGCTGCGCGATATCTAATACTGAAAAGAAAAAACTGGGATTTTCACTTCCATTAATATTGTTGTTATTATTTAGGTATATCTGTCGTATTTATTATGTAACGATGGTGTGTTTTGTGTCTAATAATAGATGGACGTGACAAAGGTACCGAATGTAACGTAAATAATCATAATAAGTGGACTGGATATTTTATTCATATAGTATACAGGGAGTACGACGATTATTATCCTTATATTAAAGGATAGGGTAGAATAATGATATAAAGTTGGAAATATTAAATAGCTGACTTACCGGTATTTGAACGAAAGTCCCATTGTTGACCGTTGGGTATGAATACAGCGGTACCACAGGCACAGACCCATTCTTGACGTAAATAGGTCCCTGAATGGGGGTAACGTGCAGGGGATTATCGTGTACCTCCCCGTCGTCATAATAATCCGGATCGTCGTAATCTAAAACCGCGTGAACCCTTGATATCCCATCCTCGGCGCCTCCATGGACCTTGGTAAATCCTGGGGGTTGTGTGGGCGCTTGGCTTGGCAGTTGTTTGGTTTGAGGCGGTTGCCTGGGAGGTTGCGGAAGGTTTGGACCACCGTAGGGTTGGATTTTCGGTTGAACGGGTGGCGGATAGTTTCTGGAACCGCCTGCTAAGTCTTCTCGGAGGAAGGGGTTGGCAGGTTTTGTGTAAACGTATGGATTCGCGTCCAAACGGGGGGAGTAATAAGGGGACGACCCCAAAGGATTTGGGGTCGCCGCGAAGGGATTAGTATAATTGACTAGTGACATTGCTTATGTTGGTAGAGGTTTCTCGTATGTAACCATGATGATTGATCGAATTGGTGCCTGTAAAAGAATAACGTGGTCAAGTGGCAGTCAAACTCGGGTTCCGTTCTAGGGAGAACCGTAAAATGTGTCCATTTTTTTTTTTGGATTTGTAACATCTCTTGACGAGGCTTGAGAATGAACGGAGATTTTACGTTAGTTTTGAAAAGAAATTCATTCGTTTTTTTATCTTAAAGTTTTCGGTTGATTTATTTTGTTCAAAATTGATTGCTACGGTCTTCTACATGTTAACAATTTTTAAACATATAATATATGGAAAATACGACAAATGGCGCTGTAAACGCCTTAAACCTTGTTGAAGCATACGTAATCCTAAAATGTAGCACTGTACAACAGATGGCGTTTACAGCGCCATTTGTCGTATTTTCTAAAACGCGCTGTTAAGACAGCAGGCAAAAGTTGGTCTGTGTTCTGTCGGAGCTGCCTGCGACGCGCTGATGAGATCCAAAAAGATCGAAATCGCGATCCGCGTCTGGCAGTTTCGACAGAATACAGACCACTTCGAATTATTTTATTCGATTAAGCTAACGTGCCTACCACGTTGAGGTGAGCTACGCCGGGATTCGTTTCAACAAGTAGATATCCATATATTTAAATGGACCTTGTTGGAGCATACGTAATCCTAAAATGTAGCACTGTACTACAGATGGCGTTTACAGCGCCATTTGTGGTATTTTTTAAAACACACTGTTAAGACAGCAGGTAAAATTTTGTCTGTGTTCTGTCGGAGCTGCCTGCGACGCGCTGATGAGATCCAAAAAGATCGAAATCGCGATCTGCGTCTGGCAGTTTCGACAGAATACAGACCACTTCGAATTATTTTATTATATAATATATGTACTTCTATCTTCGATTAAATATATGTTAGTAATGTGAACGTGTACCAGCTGCGTGATTAACAACTTTCATTGCTCCATAATTCAAATCAATTGATCGAGCCACTTCAATCAAAACGCAATAAATTACCCGATACAGTTTTAACATTAGAAGATAATTATTTTCCCGTTATCTTTTCGTATCAAATACTACAAACAAACTATAACCATAAAAGAAATCGTTCGCTTAAAAATATACAGATATATCGTCTAATACGATATATTAGTAAGTGACCTATGGATAAATCTCGAGTTAACGGTCACTCAAACAATGCTTGACATTTTTCCTCTATTTGCTAAAGACTTAAATAGGTCAAAGTTGCGTGTAACGGATTTGTATGCAATTGCGAGATAAAGGAAAACAAAAGAAAAACGAGAATGAAAAGTGAATAAATAATAAAGATCGCGTCTAATTTCGACGTAATTACTCAAAAATTAACGCAGAATAAGGAAGATACTCAAATGAGTTTTAATCGAAAGTAGTCATCAAGATCATTGTAGGATGTTTTTAATTTTTAGTTAGTTTTGTTTGGATATACTTAGGAAAAATAGGTTATGTATTTCTAAAGTTTTCATTAACCATCTCTGCTACTGTATTGGTTGAATTAAGGACTTTTATCGTAATTTTTTTCATAATTTAAAAGTTAGGGGGATGGAATGTAGCTTGACAGCGTCTTTGAAGTTTGAAAGTAAATGTGAAGGATTAAAATCAAAATGTCTTAAAAGATTGTTAGTAAAAGGAAAAGTCGATGTTCTTAATTGGAAAAGATTTTGCCAAACAATAATAATTCATCTCACAATTACTGGAAAATTTAAACAGATGGCGCTGACGCCGTCTGTAATTGTTACTGTTACTTGTGATAGATTGTGATTTCGGTCACTATAGGATCAAATTTCTTGGGAAAATCTTGTACGTATGTTCAAAGAACCGTTAGAAACACGAGAATTTTTCCGCGTACGCCCCAAGAAAAGATGTTTCACATTAAAAATAAAAAGAGAAAACAAAAGATAAGAAACAGAAGACGAAGAAAAAAACGATAAGCGAAGAAGGTACAAAAATTTTATTAAAGAAAACAAATGCCCGATAATAAGATTTGCTTTTCGCATAAAAATCCGTGTCAGGGCTTTAAGAGTCTCTAAAGTCATTGTGCATGAGGGAAAAAGTGAACGGCTCGGATATACATTGTATCATGATGCATAACAATAATATTGATCGTTTACGGAAAGTGATATAAAATAAGTTGCACACATGTCCGTAATGGTTGATAGAGCGTGGGTAAACAATGCGATCGTATATGTACATATATCTACAGGGTGTTTGTGAAATGGACTTACAAGATAGGATAACAATTGTCACTTATTTGTTTCAAAATAAAACGTTTTAACACTACAAAGTACATAATTGAAGTTGGGTGACCTACTGATGTGTTCACCGAAATCTAGAAAATTTTGAAAGTACTTTCTCAAACAAAATTAATTCCATTAGCGAATTACATTTGTCCTTCGAGATGGATTATCAGAGATTATTCCAGATAGAATAGTCACAACTATTTGCTATCAAGTACTATTGTCAGATAAGTCAAGACGGAAGGAGTAGTAGGGATATAAAGCAGAGAATAGCGGAGGATCGAGTCGCCTTCAATAAATAGAAGTCACTTCTACGCTCGCGAACGGTTAATTTAGGAATTCGAAAATGTTTGTTAAAGGTATATGTTTGGAGCGCGGCGCTTTACGGGTGCGAAACAGACACTGGGCGCTGCAGAAGAGAAAAGGTCAGAAACGTTCGAAATGTGGTGTTACCGGCGAATGATTAGGATACCGTGGATAGAGAAGGTTAGAAATGAAGAGGTATTGGAAAGAATAGGAGAATAGAGGACTCTGTGGAAGTCAATAAGAAATAGGAGAGATAGGTTGGTAGGACACCCTCTCAGGAATGAAGGTCTAGTCAGAGACATATTAGAAGCAGAAACAGGAGTTAAGAGGAGTAGAGGTAGACCTGGATTAGATTACCATTCTTAAATAGCTCAGGATTTGGGTTGTTCTAGTTTTAGGGAAATGCGAATATTAGCTCAGGATAAGAAGGAGTCAAAATATATAGGAATCCATTGCTCAGTCATCAAAATCGATCAGTAATTAGCCACAATAGCCAAATGAACTTTGACGCCCGTAGCGGACAAAACTAGCAATAATATCCCATCTCGAAGAACTGTATTAGAATAGTTTTTCTTTTTTATTAAATAAGAACTCAGTTTTTATTGAATTCAACAATTAACACATCTTAATACATAACAAAAAATTAAAGATTAAGAAACAAACAAAAATTGATGACTTTATTGGCCGATTTTAAAACAAATATGTATGTAATTCCATAAGCATAATTGTAAAAAAGCAAAAGTTACTAACAAAACCTTAACAAGAACTCATTTTACGATTAGTGTTGCGCGTCGTATAACAATAAATTCAAATGATTTTTGTTCTGATTATTAATTGCAGTTTGCGAAAAATTAATTAATAAGTGGCAATAACTAAATTTATTGGACGTTAGTATCTTATGCATGTTCTATATTTTATTTGGGGCAAGGTTTTTAAAAAGTACACAAGAATAGGTAACAACAGAAAAACCAATCTGATTCTTTTTTTTTTGTTCATGGCAATCGCTCAAGCGTTTAATCGTTCGTAAAAACAAACAATTTCCGACATTCTTTTTATTTTCGGCGGCGTCTTTTGTCTATCGTCGAAAGTGTTGTATGATATGGTAATAGGGTGTCATCCTCATTAACCGAGCCATTTGTATTCCTGTACGTGCGATAGACGATCTCTTTGACGGTGATATTAAAATTAGAAACTGCATTCGAAATGATTCATTGTTATTCTGATTGCACGTATGCATCTCAATTGTTTGTTTATTTTCCTCGAGCGATTTTCGTCTAGACCGAAGTTTCAAGACTCAGAAACAAATGAAGAATATAAATCAATTGTTTATAACTTAATGTCATATCTACAGCTTTTATAGGAATTTACAGAAACTTGTGATAAAGAACTTGGTAAAGACTTTCGCGGCCCGTCATCGGTTGAAGTTGCTTCCTAACGTTTCGCTATCACTAGTGGCAAACTTCTTCAGAGATCCTTCCACATTCGGTGAGAGTAAAACAAAATGCAACGGATGTTGCGCGCTCAGCAATACTATTAAGGCTGCTCACACACATCACGGTCATCGGTCGGAATAAGCCACGAGTGACCGTTTCTAGTGGCTGTAATTCGTGAACGCTTCTAGTGGCGACCACTAGTGGTCGAGCGAACGAACGGCCTTACAGTAGCGTTTAATGACGACTATACGTGGCGAATGCTGCCGCCCACAATTGACCGTTTCTAGTGGCAAATAACAGGTGATCGGATGTGCGAGCGGTCTTACAATAGGTCCCACCAGTGGCAACCACGCGTAGCTACGGCTACCGCTCGATGTAAGTCGGAATTGACCGTTTATAGTGGCAACGACAAGTGGCCAGATGTGCGAGCGACCTTACAATAGCATCTAGTGACGACTACTAGTGGCGATAACCAATGGTCAATATAAACTACGCGTGACCGCTTCTAGTGGCGACCACAAGTGACCGAGTGTGGACGTGGACTTAACAGTAGCGTCTAGTAGCGTTCACAAGTAGTTTCGGCTAGGAGTTATTATAAACGACGCGTGGCCGTTTCTAGTGGCTGCCACAAGCAGCCGGGTGCTCGAGCAGCCTTACAATAGCTTCCAGTGGCAACCACGCGTGGCAACGGTTATCGGTCGGTATAAGCAACAATTGACAGTTTATAGTGGCAACGACAAGTGGCCAAATGTGCGAGCGACCGTACAATAGCATCTAATGGCGACTACGTGTGGCGATAACTAGTGGTCAATATAAACTATGCGTGACCGCTTCTAGTGGCGACCACAAGTGGCCGGGTGTGGACGTAGACTTACAGTAGCGTCTAGTAGCGACCACAATTAGTTTCGGCTAAGGGTTATTATAAATTACGCGTGGCCGCTTCTAGTGGCCGCCACAAGTAGCCGGGTGCGCGAGCAGCCTTACAATAGCTTCCGGTGACAACCATGCGTGGCAACGGTTATCGGTCGATATACGCAACAATTGACAGTTTATGGTGGCAACGACAAGTGGCCAAATGTGCGAGCGACCGTACAATAGCATCTAATGGCGACTACGTGTGGCGATAACTAGTGGTCAATATAAACTACACGTGACTGCTTCTGGTGGCGACTTCAAGTGGCCGAGTGTGGACGTAGACTTACAGTAGCGTCTAGTAGCCACCAGAAGTAGTTTCGGCTAGGAGTTATTATAAACTACGCGTGGCCGTTTCTAGTGGCTGCCACAAGCAGCCGGGTGCTCGAGCAGCCTTAAAATAGCTTCCGGTAACAAGCACGCGTGGCAACGGTTATCGGTCGGTATACGCAACAATTGACCGTTGATAGTAGCAACGACAAGTGGCCAAATATGCGAGCGACTTCACATTAGCGTCTAGTGACGATTACGCGTGGCGGTAACTAGTGGTCAATATAAACTAGGCGTGACCGCTTCTAGTAGCGACACAAGTGGCTGCGTGTGCGAGAGGCCTTACACTGGAGCATAGTAAGGACCACGCGAAGCGAGGGGTAGTGGTCAATATAAAGTAGTAGTGACCATTTCTACTAGCAACCACAAGTAACCGAATATGCGAGCAAAAGAATATTAATTGTTATTGTTATAATTAAGACACAGTTCATGTGTTTACAACTACNCTAATAGTACGGTTTGTCGTTGTTGCTGTTGTCATCTCTCGTAGCTTAGTGGTCAAAGCATTGGCGCGTAAAGCCAAAGAGCCCGCGTTCGATTCTCGGCGGGGGTGTGTCAACAGCAACAAATTTTTCCTCATTAATTTAAGGAAGTGTGTAGTGGGTAAAAATTCACAAATGAATTTTCAGAATAATATTTCATATTAAAACTAACTCACTTCTAAAAGATATCTAAAAAAATTGTATGTATGTTTAAAAAGGTTTTATTTATTTTTGCTTAACATTTCGTATACTCTTCACCTTGGTTTTCCTAATAAAAATAAGAATTCAACGAAAATTGCTTTTGATTAAATCAAAATAATTCTCAGTATCTACTCCATAAATACACCGCAGATACAACTGAATAATTCACACGTTACTTTTTGTCTTAATACTCTGTGAGTTTAGCTTTTCAGTTCGATTTTTTTAAAACGATTTTTTTGTTTGCCTTAATTAAAATTCCGTATAAACGTAGTATTTTTTCTTCTCGGAACACATTCCCTTGTAAACGACCTTCAACTTTTGCCGGGACAACGGCAACGTTACAACAAAACGAGTGCAATTTTCCTTTATAAAGGTTTACGTTTGCACTGTCTACAGCATTACAATATTGATTAATATTTCGCTTATTTCCGAACGCGTTCAGTGATTGCAAACCAACCTTGATTGGCACCCACGCCTACTTGATCTCGAACACCGTCGTCGTCGTCTCGATATACCGTTCAAAAGATATATTACCAATATTGCTAAATTACGTTTAAACAAAGTTACTTAATGTTGTTATTGTTAAAGAAAAAAAAAAGTAGTTCAGTGTCTACTCTATTATATAGGGTACATGTATTGACTATTCGAACACCTGGCCACTTGTTATCGCCACTAGATACGGCCACACGCAGCACTAACCGTCGCCACACGTAGTCGCCACTAGACGCTTTTGTAGGATGCTGATTATCGCCACTTTTAATCAATTATTTAACCCCAGGACCTGGTTTTGGTCAATTTAAATATTCAAAATAATATCAATCCCAATGGGACGCGTTTTTCTTTAATAGGGACTCAATAAGATTGCTTATCTGTCAACAACATCGAGTCGGAGTTGATGGTTAAAATGATTTGTGACATGAATTGCTTAGGGTTCTTGAAGTTTTAAAAAAGACCAGAGCAAGACCAAAAGTTGTTAATAAATTACACATACTAGTTTAAACGGTCGCCACTCGAAGTGGTTTACATCGACTACTAGCAGTCGCAATGGGTAGTCGCCACGAAACGTTACTTTGGGAAGCTAGTGGTCGCCGCTTTTAATAAATTGTTTAAGCCAGGTCCGGACTTTGTTTATTTTATACACTTCGACATGAAAGCTCGTGTTTCATTTCCACCAGCCAGTAATGCTGGTGGGCGGGCAGTCCCTCTGGACTACGTCAGAGCGTAGGGCGGAAGACCCTCTTCAACCTCCTTTCAGGAATCGTGAGAATGGGTGGGTGGTGGTTCGGGTGAGAAAGATGAGACGGACGAAATGAAGACAGAAGAAAATGAAAGATTATCAGTGGAATATTACTGCCCCAGCAAGTGATCCGAGGAAACCACAGAAAAACTTAGACCAAGGCAGACGGACCCGGAATCGAACCGGCGTCCTCCCGAATGCTAAGCAATAATCTAAACCTCTAGGCCATGCCGTTCGGTTAACATCCAAGAAACTCCTTATCCTTATATATAAGGTCCAGTCAGAGTTACTTTTGTGATCTATTGAACCACTGTTAAGGCTACCACAGCATTCAATATACCGTCCTCAGCAAGTGGCCGGTTCTAGTAATGACCACAAGTGGCGTGTGGAAACGGCTTTATGAAAGGCACCAGATAGGGAAGGTAGAATTTTCTTTATAATTACTTAATTTAACAAATATAAATTATTGAATGCTCATTTAGAGCGCGATGAAGAAGACTTCAACATTAGACACAACTGGGTGGTAGACAATTTTATCAATTTGAATGTGTGCACATTTGCACCTAATTTAATTTTTCCAATATATATTGAATTGCAATATTATTAATATTTGGTGTATGCTTGTCTATTCGGTTATTTATTATAACCAATTTATTAATTAGTATTTGTTAACTTTCATCGCGTATTTTGTAACATTGTTTAAAAATTATTCAATACATAGGTATTTACTGTGTCAATTACCGGTAATAATTTCGCGTTTTAACTACATATAGTACAGTTTAATGCAGGCTCCGTTTCTTTCCATATTTACACATAATATATACATAATAGCTATCATTACCAGACAATGGTGTATTAACGATAATAACACAAATTAGGGTTAATTTTGTAATACATAATACTAACGCGTTGAAACATTCTATAAATAAATAAATATCAGCATGTACGGGGTGTTTTTATAAGAATGTCAAATTTTAAGACTATTTCCTGTATGCGTAGTTATAGCGGGCAAAATTAAGGATTGAAATAGACGAATCAACTCCAATAATTTGAAATATGATATACCTCTGATTCGTTAATAACTGAAACATACGATATAACTGATTTTTTAGTTGAGACATTCAACAACGTTGATTCGCTAACAATTGAGGCATAATGTAACGCTGATTCGACAACAATAATTGAAGTACGATGGCCTCAATTTGTCTGTGATAACCCCGATATTTCAATGGAAACATATAACTGCGCCGTTTCGCTAACAATTGAAACATAACGTAGTTCAGATTCCATAACAACTGAAACACGATAGCGCTAATTTTTCAACAACTGAAACATACGATAACTCTGATTCCTTAAATGAAACATACAATACCGCTGGTTCACTAACAAATGAAACACAAAACGTAACGCTGATTCGATAACAATTGAAAACTGAAACCTCTGATTCGTCAACAACTGAAACCTCTGATTCGTCAACAACTGAAACATATGATAGCACTGATTTTTCAATTGAAACATACAACAACGCTGATTCGCTAACAATTGAGACATAACGTAATACTGATTCGATAACAATAATCGAAGCACAATAGCGTCAATTTGTCTGCGATAGCTCTGATATTTCAATGGAAACAATTGAAACATAACGCAGCGCTGATTCGATAGCATTTGAAATTCGAAACCTCTGATTCGTCAACAACTGAAACATACGATAATTCTGATTTATCAATTGAAACGTACAACAACGCTGATTCGCTAACAATTGAGACATAACGTAACACTGATTCGATAACAATAATCGAAGCACAATAGCGTCAATTTGTCTGCGATAGCTCTGATATTTCAATGGAAACAATTGAAACATAACGCAGCGCTGATTCGATAGCATTTGAAATTCGAAACCTCTGATTCGTCAACAACACTGATTCGCAACAATTGAAAGTTAGAAAAGCTGTTTTAAATAATTGAAGCATTTGACAATGTATTTGATTAAGTATACATACGTGGTTGGAAACGTATTCAGTTTTGTAAAACCTAATAAAAATAACACGCTTATACAGGTACATGGTGGGCCTAGTTACATAATATTACTCTGATAAATTGATTGTTGTGCATACTTTAATTAGTAATTAATTATTTATTATTCCCAATTTTTTGTTGTTCCGCGATTTTTTCAGTCTATATTTATTTCCAATCAGATAAAGGAAAACATTATTGTGGGCATTGTTTACATTGTCTCGTCTGTCACCTGTCCACAAGTGCGTGTCTACTCGATTGGATTTGCTTAATGGATAATTACATCACTTAAAATATTTACATTGTTACATTTTGTAAAGTGTACGCAGTAATAGATACGCAGTTGCAGATACAAAAAAAAAACGTACTGAGTGTTTCGCAATTGATATATTCTTTTTTTAGAATTACATTTTTCCGTTTTATCTTGATTCAAAATGTGTACAACTCTTGTTATAAAATAATTCAGGCGTCTGTCTGTCTCGTCTGTTTGTCAAAATCGATTTTCTCTAAAAGGACAACGGAATATTTAAATTTCTGGTAAATGACTAGATGATGGTGGGATCAAAAGAGGAGGTCTCCCCCCACCACTGTACCATAAAAAGTTCGTGGCGGTCTCACCTCCATAAAAAGTTATGGGGGTTAGATGATGCCCCCCCCAAGGGTGTGGGGGTAGAGGGGGATCGAAAGAGCGTGGTCGCCTGAGTAAAACCCCATAAAAAATTTGCGGCGGTCTTACCCCCATAAAAAGTTATGGGGGTTGAAAGTTGATTATTTTGACAATTTTCATACACTATAATTCAAATAAAATTCAATAAAAAAATATTTTCAGACGGGTGGAGGTGGGGGATCGAAAGAGGGTGGTCACTTGAACAAAACC
>NW_020439007.1:715337-724366 GCF_000699045.2 Agrilus planipennis | reverse complement strand
AGCAGTTCTTCATTCGGTCCCAAAAATACATAAATATTTGTTTCCATTTTAATTAAAAATTTTAATTGTTTGTCGCTTTCTTAAAATAGAACAACGAAACTATTATAGTAGTAATAAGTTGAACACTCCGTACATAATTAAACGCGACAGAAAAGAATAGAAAAAATAAGCGGATTTTTCTTCTCAAACTGTAAATAACAGTAATAAATAACTTCAAATGGCGTGTTGTTTATTATCTTGCAAATGTGTTCAAAGAAATAGAATTGGTTTAAAAATAACATAAGTTTAGAAAAATCGCCTTAAAAAACGACTGGCATTGAAATGTATTCAAATATTATACAAAAAAATGTTTTTAATTCAAGAGCGAATGCGAAGACGTTTAAAAGTTTACAAATCAAACCATACAACATTCTTCTGTCCCTGTACTAATTCCTACATTCTTAAATAATTTAAACATCCCTAAATAAATAGTAGTGTTATTAAGATTTCATATTTTTCATGGAATTCATAAGAAAAAAATAATTTTTAAACACGTATTGTTGGCTTGTATAGTCGAAAATAAAAATTAGAAATATTTAGTTACAATTTAAGAGTTTTTTGGTTCCTTGGGTGAATATTTTGATCTTAATGCCGTCGTGGGACACCCTGTACATATTTATATATGATTTGATTAAAAAAGTGGCTATAAATTATAATAATGAAGAACATTTTTTAACATGATACAAAAGCAACAGTGAAATTCGTTATAACATTATAAAATCTACAAAAATCGTTTCTGTGACACATCATTGACTACTTCCCGATTTTTATCGATCGGGAATCGATTGTGTCATTAAAGTTTCAATTATTATACGTAATGAAAAATGCGTGATGTCAAAACAACATAGATGTCGATGACATTCGTACACAAGAGGGCACCGTTCGTTGACGTAAATTCAACGGATTTGTAAATTTAACTTTAACGGTTACAATAAGTTTAATCAGGATTTTTCACAGTGGTAGGACAAAACTAGGCACATATTCCATACCCTTAGTAAGGGGTATTTAACGAAACATTTTCAAGCTAAGTACCTATACAATGTTGTAAATAAGTGAAAAAATAATTATCATTTTGAACATAAACAAATTTTTACAATTAAAATACGGTATTATTTGTCCATATTGTTTCCATAAGCGAGGGTTTATTTTGTTCACTGTATACGGAGATCTAATATGATGTTCAACTAAAAACATCCAATTAATCCATATAAATTTGGTATCGTTATATAGATATTCTTTTCTATATTGAGTTAATAAAATAATTGAATTTTTTTATTATTCTGCTATCTATCAGCACAATTATGTATTATATGCATAGGTGATACCAGCAGGCACATGTCGTAGTGTCTGTGTTCGCTGATAATACAATTATAGTACATAATTAGTGCAGATAGATGGCAGGATGAATAATATAATTACTAGACATCTCTTAATTTAAGATGGGGTTGATGTGTCAAGGAAATTGTGTCATAAACAAAAAGAAGTAGGTACTTAGAATTTCGTGTCTCTGTATGAAAAATGTAACCCTTGCAAAATCACATCAATCACACAATCCTTTCGTCCATTCGTAACTGTCATTTTTATTCGAACATATTAAACATAGAAATTTGAAACTTTTCATAGCAATAAAACATAGATATTTTCTAGTTATTATGAACATTTCAAATATTTATAGGAAAATTGTTTAAAGGGGGCAAGCTAAATAATTATGAAAAAAGCCGTCGTAAATATATCATGTAGGGTGTCGTTCAATGAACCTGATAATCAGGAACCCAAAAAATAATTTTTTGAAATTTAAGGTGTTAACAGTTACCTACAACTGAGAGAGTTTCTCCTAACACAAGTTTTCTCTTGTAGGTGAAAAACAAATTAAAAAATTAAATTATGAGAAAAATGGATTAATAGGATTTTACATTTTGCTATATATGTATGTACACGGAGAAAATGAAAAACGAAAATTAACCTTAATATTAAAGCGATATTTAGCCACACTAGCCCGTTGCTTAGTAAGCGACAATAATAAAAATTAAAATTTGGNTATCAAATTGTTTTTAACATAATATCTTTTTTTTTTTTTCACATTCAGTATTGCAAAAAGCAACTCCACATTATGTGTGGTAAATAAACTGTGATTTATTTTTACAAAAATAAAAGTCGTCGAACGAAGGGGGATCCCAAATTAATCCCATTATTTGCACATTTTGTTTTGGATGGAAGAAGAACTAAAAAAACTAACGGTCTAAAATATAAGAAACACCTGACGCAAGACAATGGAAGCGCAAATGTTATTGAACTGTGTTTAACATTTCTTTTTTTTTTTTTGAACATCCACTATTGCGAAAAGTAAGTCCACATTATGTGTGATAACTGTGATTTATTTTTACAAAAATAAAAGTTGTTGAACGAAGGGGGATCCCAAAGCCCCCCACCATTTCCACTTTGTTGCTTCGGTTATCCGATCAAAATCGGTTTAAGTCTGTTTTCAAAAGGAATGTTTCAATAATAATATCATCTTCGTCAAGGAAATCATGTTGTTGTTCTTCGACTCTTCACATAGCAGATAATGCATTCAAACATCTCAGAGTTGATTTCAGTATTTCGTACACGATAGTCAGTCATTTACGAAAAAGAGAGAAAGTGATACATAA
The DNA here is from genome assembly GCF_000699045.2 of Agrilus planipennis. Lineage (NCBI taxonomy): Eukaryota > Metazoa > Arthropoda > Insecta > Coleoptera > Buprestidae > Agrilus > Agrilus planipennis. Next base: position 721,679 of record NW_020439007.1, on the reverse strand, counting down.
ATACAAACCAACTGAACTATTATTTATTTAATTGATAATGTTACTAAATATAATAATGATTAGTGTAAGTAAATTGTTTTAAAGTGCGTTTTTGTCCAATTATTAAGAAGAACGTTAGCAATGGCTTCAAGTTTTCTTTATTGGTTGTTGTTTATTGTTTACACCAGTGATTTTGTTTACCCTTTTCCTACCTTTGATGGTAAGTCTTTCAATTTTAATTGAATCGAAATTTTTTAAAGTTTAAAATCCTGAAGTACAAAACTGAAAAAGTATTTTTTCAAGGCTGGTACTNTGTTTTTCTTTAATTATTTTTTAATAATTATACTAAAGACCCTAAAGTACAGTGGTGGGGGAGACCTCCTCTTTCGATTCCCCCCACACCCACCCCCTTCTAGACCTTTACCAAATTTTTCTGTATACAGGGTGTTTGATGTCTACAAAAATGATAGCAATTTTTTGAAAATAGATTTTTATAATTGAACCGTTTCTCCTTCGGAAATTTCGATGTTCAATTGTTTGAAATTCAATAAAAAAAAAAGAAAGAGCGGTGGAAGTGAAGACGAAGGTAACTGTTCTAAATCAAAGCAGCGTGTAAACAATGGAAGGGACAAAAGCGATTTTTAATCTGCCGAAGATTGTGTTGATAAGTGTAATAAATTAACCTTGTGTTTTACACTGTGCTATTATAATGGTTTAAAATGCGTTAAATCGATTGGAAAAAAACGGCTTCTCACTCGGCAAAGAAGGCCGTCACGTTGGGCAACGAAAAATGGTCTACCAGAGCACGAGCCGTTTTACAGCTTCAACATTGACACTTCCTGCGATTATGGTTAACGATAAGTATAATTACATCGTATTGTTTTTCAAAGATTACTAATGTCGATAGGATCTTTCAAAACAGCGATAGAATACGACAATGTTTGACAACGATGTTTTTAGTACCTAATAGCAGTCAAATTATCGGGTTGTTCGGGAAGTCATTTCGTTTTTTCCCGACAGAGGATTTAATTGTATTCTTTTGCACCCAACTTCACATTTAAGCCGTATAATTTTTATATGCTTTATTATCTATATTATTAGGCTGATTCGTCAACAACTGAAACCTCTGATTCGTCAACAACTGAAACATATGATAGCACTGATTTTTCAATTGAAACATACAACAACGCTGATTCGCTAACAATTGTGACATAACGTAATACTGATTCGATAACAATAATCGAAGCACAATAGCGTCAATTTGTCTGCGATAGCTCTGATATTNGATAAAATTTAAGTTCAATATTTTGTAAAAAACCTTGTTTATGAGAATTTTTAAGAGACTGCTTTACAATTAAAATAGGTTGATAACGATACGAGACTTGACCTCTTTTTCATATTTACTAACACGATAGTAATCGTACAATGTAGAAGTTATAAGCAGAAAATTATTACACTGCTACTGCATAATCAATACAATAAAAATATAAATCCGTTTCGATCAGTATCTTTTTGCCAATATGGACACTATAATAATATCAATACATAAATTAAACACTCAGTACATTTATAACTCCCTGATTAGGTTGGGTTACGCTAGGTTAGTTAGTTAGTCAGACACTTGAACTACTACTTGAAGTACTAATCAATTCTTAACTAGAATTGTACAGAGAAGGATGGAAGATCAATTTGGGTTTAGAAGAAATAGAGGAACGCGGAAGGCCATTCTAGCTTTAACAATAGAAAAAACAACAGAAAAAAGAAACACTAATCTTAAATATACTTAAAAATGTAGGGATGAGTTACAAAGATAGAAGAGTGATACTCAGTTTGTATAAAGAGCAACAGGCAGTTATAGAGCTGCGGCTGCAATGTAGAGAATACGTATTAGGAAGGGAGTCAGACAAGGATGCACACTGTCACCGCTACTTTTTAATCTATACATCGAAGAGGCTATCAACATTATTAAAGACGGTACAACTGTAGAGATAGATATACAAGGGCAGAAGATTAGTATGCTTAGATTTGCAGATGATGTAGAAGTATTAGCATCTAGCAAGGATCAGTTAGAGATAGCTTTAAATAAAATAGAAGCGGTACAGTACTGTATGAAAATAAATAAAAGTAAAACAAAAAACCGGTATGCAAGGGAAGAAAAAGTAGGGAAAGAGTGAACATAAAAATAGGAGATGAAAAATTAGCAGAAATGGCCGATTTTAAGTATCTAGGAAGTCAAATAAGTCAGGACGGAAGGAGTAGTAGGGATATAAAGCAGAGGATAACGCAGGGTCGAGACGCCTTCAATAAAAAGAAGTCACTTCTATGCTCGCAAAAGGTTAATTTAGAAATTCGAAAAAGATTGTTAAACGTTTATGTTTGGAGCGTGGCGTTGTATGGGTGCAAAACGTGGAAGGTGGGCGCTGCGGAAAAGAAAAAGTTAGAAGCGTTCGAAATGTGGCGTATCAGGCGAATGATGAAGATACCTTGGATAGAGAACGTTAGGAATGACGAGATATTAAATGGAATAGAACAGAGGTGGTACATTATAATAATAGTAGAAGGCAGAGCAATCAACAGATTCAATAACAATTAAAAATATCAACAAAAAAAAATAATTCAGTAAGAAACAATTTCAATTGAAGTTTTGAATCAGTTGTTTAATCAAAGCAATATTGGTGTTAAACGTACTTTATTTATTTATACGAATTAACTGTGTAACATGTGTAGTAGAGACAGTTTGCAACGCATAACTGTAATCCAGAGAAAGATAATAATTATTTGTATTGCAATAATTTAGTATATTATTATGTATTAAACTATCTGACATGTGATAGTTTTTATAGATAATTTTCAGTGCCTACTCTGCTTTGCGGTTTTTAAATAAGAACTCCCCCAAGCAATGGGTTTTAAGCATTTTATCATAACATTTTACTATTGTTAACTGTTTTTGCCCGTAGCGTATTATTAGGTAGTAAAGATGAGAAAAATTTCTCGGTAATTAATTACTTTTTAAACAATTGCAACATATACGTATGTTTTATTAGAATCTATTAAATACGAAGGACAACTGAAAGTCATCAAATATTAATTTAAGTTTTACGAGATAGTTCAATATAATTAACCTTTGAAGAGGTTTTATTGTAATTATTAATTCATACAAAATAAGCGCTCAAATAAGAATTGGACAAATCTGTAAACGTTCTTTGTTTATAATTAACAAATAAGTTCAATGTACAGGCTTCTGAACAATAACGTAAATGATTTAGTAACAAACTTCTACTCATCCTCGGTTTTTTTATTTTTTTTTTACTGTAATGTTCGGAATGTTTTAATTAAAGTTTAAAATTGAATTAACGTATTATTTTGAAACACTAATGGGATGTACTACTCATACATTTTGATTAGTAAATACTCGTAATAAGAATTTATTAGAACTGGATGAACTTGGAAAGGAATTTGTAGTCCAAAGATAATACTATCTAGAAAATGTCAAAATTTATTTGGCTAACATAAATATTGTACATATTTTCATATCAAAACAAATTCATTTTTAACGATCAATAACAATCGCGANGCATAACCAAGTAGTCAAATTGTTCTATCGTTGTCATGAACAACAATAGCCGATGAAGCATTTGTTTCAGGTTGGAGCAATACTACTTAAAATAACCAACTAATTAATGCGCTCTTTCATTGTTGTGAACAATAATAGTCGATGAAGCATTTGTTTGAAGTTGCAACAATTAGTACTATTTAATGATATTAATCAATCAAATGCTCTTTCACTGTCACGAACAAAAGCCGACGAAACATTTGTTTCAGGTTTCTAAAACTAATACCACTTACAATAACCAACCGATCAAATTGCTCTTTCTTTGCCGCGAATAATAACCGATGAAGCATTTGTTTCAGGTTGAAACAAATGATAATGCCTACTTAAAATAACCAACTAAATCATAGTACTTTTTCATTGTCGTGAACAACAATAGCCGACGAAGCATTTGTTTCACATAACAATCGAGCCAACAAATTAAAGTGTTCTTTCCTTGTCATTCACAACAGACGATGAAGCATTTGTTTCAGGGTGCAACAACTAATACTACTTAATATAACTAATTAAGCAAATTGCTCTTTTATTGTCGCGAATAATTTTGGCACCATTTTGTGGTTCTAGGGTTGTAGATTATTTATATAGGTATTGTAGATTTTAGTAGACTTTCAAAACTGAGCCAATTTTTTTTGGTATCAGAAAAAAAAAAACTATAGTAAGGTGGAGTTTTATTTACTTTTAATTGACTTTTCAATTAAGATAGGTATGATAGGTTTATAAATTACCGTCAAAGTTATTAATATTAAAAAATACAACTGGAACAACTTTATATTTTCGGAAAGGGCATTTAAAGGGTAATTTGTTAACCAATCACGCCTTAATTAAAAAGTCGATTTAAAAAAAATCAAACTTTCACGACGTTAACTTTGCCTCAGTAAAAAAACTTCAACGATGCGTTGTAAAACTGCTATTTAGATAAAATACTTGTTAAGGTTCTTAAAAGTTATAATACTCCACTTTTACTATTTAATTTTGAACTTCTTATCTAATATCATTCAAATCAATTCCGCTGTTTATTACCGAAGTATTTGGATTATTTCAATGATAGGTTAGACGACGAACCCTTTTTAAATGAAATATCGGTATAAGTTAAATAATAATGATAAGATTTTAAAGATAATAAAGTCGATTGAATAGATAGAATAGAGACATTGGTTTCTCAATAAAATTGTAACTTTAATACGTATGACTAAACCAGGATGTTTTAAAGAAGAGTAAGAAAAGTGATGACGAAATGAAAAATTCTACCGCTTCGTACATTTTATTTGTATCCTTTCAGAGTTACACTTATTCATGAAACAAAAACTAAAACTCATTCGGTTATCAGTTTCGAAGATTTCCATGAATAGTTGATAACTATTAATGTAATTACAATATGAAAAATGTAAACTATCTTATATATGTTCATAATTATATTCGTTATTCAAAAATGTCACATCGTACAACACACCATTATCATCATTCCTCTTTCCTATCCTGAGCTAATCTTTGCATTTTCTTAAAACTACAACGTCCCTCATCCTTAGCTATTTGTGACAGTAATTTAATAAAATCCACCTCTATCCCTCTTAACTCCTGTTTCTGCTGCTTCCAATATGCCTTTAAGTAGCCCTTCATGTCTGAGAAGGTGTCCTACCAACCTACGTCTCTCCTATTTCACTGTAAAGCCATTTCACACCTTTGTTTTTTTATAAATATTGCAGTACTTGCATATAAACAAGTGAAACACCTTTGTTGGATTGTTTTCTGCCTCAAGTACATACGTAAAACAAACGAATTGTTGTATTTGCTCAGCCCAATTTCAATTGTTATCGTATTACACGGCACAGATACATAGAAACAATTGAAACGCCATTGTTGGATTGTTTGTCCCATGTCGCTTGTCCATTTTCAATTGTTATAAAAAATGAAACACCATTGTTGAACTGTTTGTTTCAATAAGTTGCCCCGCCTCCTCCCATTTTGTAGTACCTACGTACAAACGAATGAAGCACCATTGTTGGACGCAATGATTCATGCATTGTTCATTGACATTACATCCATGTATTGTTTACGTGAGTATTTTTTATAATCTTTTCGGAAGTAAATGCGGATTATACGTTAGACGGAAGGATTATACGTTATGGAAAAAGTAACTAGATCCTCTTTTTGACGTCATAACTCATACAATCGCAATTTTAATGATGATGCGGGAATTTCGATGCAGCTATGACGAAAATACATTTCAGATGTAATGTAATATAAATTTTTTGTATTTATTTCCACATATCGTCATAGTACTACGGATATTATTGCTATCATTGACCTGAACATAAAACCGTGGAACTGTGGTTAAGATGAAAAAAATGTCTGACGAAGCATTTTCTTGTAAAATCGATGATGCATTTGAACCGATTCTTTTACAACACGTTTTTGTTATATTTACGTATACATTTCTATTTAATTAGAGATAAAAAGATCCAAATCGCTTTTACACATACCAATGTAAAGTATTAATGTATAATGTGTAAATATGAAGTGAAAATTTGTTGCTTTTGCTTTGTAAAAACCCGATGCATTAAAAAATAAAAATCAAAATACATTATTTTTTCTAAAAATATAACTACCTACCCAAAATTAAATACCTAGATACTTGATAAAGTGCATCATAATTTAATTCTCATTTTTCACTCCAAAAAAATTTTCTTTTATTTGTTATAATACTTCTTAAAGAAATAAACCAAAATCATAAAAATCGATTTTCGGAATTTGTC
>NW_020439007.1:708211-713742 GCF_000699045.2 Agrilus planipennis | reverse complement strand
GAAATTGTGTCATAAACAAAAAGAAGTAGGTACTTAGAATTTCGTGTCTCTGTATGAAAAATGTAACCCTTGCAAAATCACATCAATCACACAATCCTTTCGTCCATTCGTAACTGTCATTTTTATTCGAACATATTAAACATAGAAATTTGAAACTTTTCATAGCAATAAAACATAGATATTTTCTAGTTATTATGAACATTTCAAATATTTATAGGAAAATTGTTTAAAGGGGGCAAGCTAAATAATTATGAAAAAAGCCGTCGTAAATATATCATGTAGGGTGTCGTTCAATGAACCTGATAATCAGGAACCCAAAAAATAATTTTTTGAAATTTAAGGTGTTAACAGTTACCTACAACTGAGAGAGTTTCTCCTAACACAAGTTTTCTCTTGTAGGTGAAAAACAAATTAAAAAATTAAATTATGAGAAAAATGGATTAATAGGATTTTACATTTTGCTATATATGTATGTACACGGAGAAAATGAAAAACGAAAATTAACCTTAATATTAAAGCGATATTTAGCCACACTAGCCCGTTGCTTAGTAAGCGACAATAATAAAAATTAAAATTTGGACCCGAATTTGTAAAAATAAAATCCCAGCAAAAATAAATTTAATGTTTATTTTAGTTGATTTTATAAATTTAATTGTAGTAATTAAGAAACTTGAAATAATTTTTAAAGAAACATGTCAAAATTGACATTATTACAAGTTACCCAATAAATTCTAGTATTTCTGCGGCAAATTCAATCATTTACAATCGAACATTGTAATTTTTGCATTTAGTTTTCTCCGTGTACATATACTTTGGTTATATAAAAACTTCTGATTAATTTTTCAATTTGCTGTTACATGTACAATTAACAAAACAAATTAATATCTACTTAATTAATTTGTTAATTACACATGTAAGTGTATTATTACATAACCGATTAAAATATCAGAAGAAGTGCTCAGTATCTATCCATACGTGTCTTAATTAATCACATGAGGATAAAAATTCTTTCGTTCATTGGTGTCTTCTCTCTGTGTGAAAGTGAGTTTTAAATTAAAGAGAAATTTTTCGACGATCGTGTAATGCTAACTGAAAGAAAAAATCCCAAAGACGAGGAGGAGGAGTGAAAGAAGCTATCACGTTTCAATATTGAACATTAATCTGCCCGTACGTACGTTTTGTAGTGTCAAATTGACGATGAATAAATTATTAAAATTATTCGAATATTTTTCGGTCGAGAACGCGAAGCCTAGGTCAAAAACTTGCCAGAAGTTGTTTATTATGCGAAAAAGATGATATGACGTGGGCAATAGACCGGCTAATAAATAAATAAACAAATGAAACAATCACCGGCAGAATTAAATAAAATAAAAAATTTAATTTTGCTATTTTATTTTTAATACTCACGTCTAGATAAATTTGTTTCCCGCTTGTCAAAAATATCTTTCCTTCTCGCTTCTTCTCCCTGTGTTTTGTGTCACTCACCACCGTACGTACGTCCGCCCCGTATAACCGATACCACCGCTGAAGCCTTTTCGTGAAAATTCCAGTTGGAAAACCTCGCGAAAAAACAAAAGACAGACGACGACGCTCTTAACGCGACAGTAAAAGAAAAGTCGTCCGTGCGTGTTGTTGTTAGGACGGCAGTCTTAGCGACACTACCTTTACTTGTATGACTTTAAAATAATGAATGCAGGTTGTCGTTTGTCGGTTCTCTGCACTATTACAAACCTACGCTGCCTACTTATTATGCCGCTATCACCTGTGTTGTATAGTACGTTCAGGTAGGATGCCCGAGGTGTACCTTTCTTTTCGCAACACTTACCTACTGTTAAATCATTGAGAGATTCGTCATGAAATTCTGTAACGCTTTAAGTTTTGACGTTTTGAAATTGTTTCGAACTGACGCCGACGAAACACTTGTTTCAAAATTTGCAACATGTGAATATCAAAATAACTAACCATTCAAGAGTTCTTTCGTTGTTTCAAACAGGAGCAAGCGATGCTTTTGCTTCAGATGGAACAATTAAAACCACTTAAAGTAGCCGTAGCCGACTTATGAAAAAGCTCTTTCATTGTCGTAAACAACAGCCGATGAAGCATTTGTTTCAGGTTGTAACAATTAATAGGTACGACTTAAAATAACTAACCAATCTAGTGCTCTTTGATTGCCGTGAACAACAGCCGATGAAGCATTCGTTTCAGGTTGCAACAATTAATCGATACTGCTTTTCGACTGTCATGAACAAGTTGCAACAAATGAGCATAACCAAGTAGTCAAATTGTTCTATCGTTGTCATGAACAACAATAGCCGATGAAGCATTTGTTTCAGGTTGGAGCAATACTACTTAAAATAACCAACTAATTAATGCGCTCTTTCATTGTTGTGAACAATAATAGTCGATGAAGCATTTGTTTGAAGTTGCAACAATTAGTACTATTTAATGATATTAATCAATCAAATGCTCTTTCACTGTCACGAACAAAAGCCGACGAAACATTTGTTTCAGGTTTCTAAAACTAATACCACTTACAATAACCAACCGATCAAATTGCTCTTTCTTTGCCGCGAATAATAACCGATGAAGCATTTGTTTCAGGTTGAAACAAATGATAATGCCTACTTAAAATAACTAACTAAATCATAGTACTTTTTCATTGTCGTGAACAACAATAGCCGACGAAGCATTTGTTTCACATAACAATCGAGCCAACAAATTAAAGTGTTCTTTCCTTGTCATTCACAACAGACGATGAAGCATTTGTTTCAGGGTGCAACAACTAATACTACTTAATATAACTAATTAAGCAAATTGCTCTTTTATTGTCGCGAATAATTTTGGCACCATTTTGTGGTTCTAGGGTTGTAGATTATTTATATAGGTATTGTAGATTTTAGTAGACTTTCAAAACTGAGCCAATTTTTTTTGGTATCAGAAAAAAAAAAACTATAGTAAGGTGGAGTTTTATTTACTTTTAATTGACTTTTCAATTAAGATAGGTATGATAGGTTTATAAATTACCGTCAAAGTTATTAATATTAAAAAATACAACTGGAACAACTTTATATTTTCGGAAAGGGCATTTAAAGGGTAATTTGTTAACCAATCACGCCTTAATTAAAAAGTCGATTTAAAAAAAATCAAACTTTCACGACGTTAACTTTGCCTCAGTAAAAAAACTTCAACGATGCGTTGTAAAACTGCTATTTAGATAAAATACTTGTTAAGGTTCTTAAAAGTTATAATACTCCACTTTTACTATTTAATTTTGAACTTCTTATCTAATATCATTCAAATCAATTCCGCTGTTTATTACCGAAGTATTTGGATTATTTCAATGATAGGTTAGACGACGAACCCTTTTTAAATGAAATATCGGTATAAGTTAAATAATAATGATAAGATTTTAAAGATAATAAAGTCGATTGAATAGATAGAATAGAGACATTGGTTTCTCAATAAAATTGTAACTTTAATACGTATGACTAAACCAGGATGTTTTAAAGAAGAGTAAGAAAAGTGATGACGAAATGAAAAATTCTACCGCTTCGTACATTTTATTTGTATCCTTTCAGAGTTACACTTATTCATGAAACAAAAACTAAAACTCATTCGGTTATCAGTTTCGAAGATTTCCATGAATAGTTGATAACTATTAATGTAATTACAATATGAAAAATGTAAACTATCTTATATATGTTCATAATTATATTCGTTATTCAAAAATGTCACATCGTACAACACACCATTATCATCATTCCTCTTTCCTATCCTGAGCTAATCTTTGCATTTTCTTAAAACTACAACGTCCCACATCCTTAGCTATTTGTGACAGTAATTTAATAAAATCCACCTCTATCCCTCTTAACTCCTGTTTCTGCTGCTTCCAATATGCCTTTAAGTAGCCCTTCATGTCTGAGAAGGTGTCCTACCAACCTACGTCTCTCCTATTTCACTGTAAAGCCATTTCACACCTTTGTTTTTTTATAAATATTGCAGTACTTGCATATAAACAAGTGAAACACCTTTGTTGGATTGTCTTCTGCCTCTCCTTTACCCATGTATTTAATTATTACTGTAGTATTTACATACATAAAAACAAACGAAGCACCATTGTTGTATTTGCTCAGCCCAATTTCAATTGTTATCGTATTACACGGCACAGATACATAGAAACAATTGAAACGCCATTGTTGGATTGTTTGTCCCATGTCGCTTGTCCATTTTCAATTGTTATAAAAAATGAAACACCATTGTTGAACTGTTTGTTTCAATAAGTTGCCCCGCCTCCTCCCATTTTGTAGTACCTACGTACAAACGAATGAAGCACCATTGTTGGACGCAATGATTCATGCATTGTTCATTGACATTACATCCATGTATTGTTTACGTGAGTATTTTTTATAATCTTTTCGGAAGTAAATGCGGATTATACGTTAGACGGAAGGATTATACGTTATGGAAAAAGTAACTAGATCCTCTTTTTGACGTCATAACTCATACAATCGCAATTTTAATGATGATGCGGGAATTTCGATGCAGCTATGACGAAAATACATTTCAGATGTAATGTAACATAAATTTTTTGTATTTATTTCCACAAATCGTCATAGTACTACGGATATTATTGCTATCATTGACCTGAACATAAAACCGTGGAACTGTGGTTAAGATGAAAAAAATGTCTGACGAAGCATTTTCTTGTAAAATCGATGATGCATTTGAACCGATTCTTTTACAACACGTTTTTGTTATATTTACGTATACATTTCTATTTAATTAGAGATAAAAAGATCCAAATCGCTTTTACACATACGAATGTAAAGTATTAATGTATAATGTGTCAATATGAAGTGAAAATTTGTTGCTTTTACATAGTAAAAACCCGATGCATTAAAAAATAAAAATCGGCAGGATTTTTCGTTTTTAGGCATAATACATTGTTTTTTTCCGAAAATATAACTACGTACCCAAAATTAAATGTTACCTACTTGATAAAATGCATCGTAATTTAATTTTCTTTTTTTACTCCAAAAAAATTTCTTTTATTTGTTATAATACAATAAAACCGCCGAAACCGAAACAAACCGAAACTCGTTTTTTTGCCGAAACTCGACCGAAACCGAAACCGAACTTTCGGTCGGACACTATTTATTAGTAATAGAAAATTTAATTAAAAATTTTGGTGGAGGCGCCAGGACAATTTTATACAAAAGCTACAATGGAGCTATTATTTTGGTTTGATAAGTAGTAGATTGATGAATTTTCATCTTTAAGTAATATTTCTTCTATATAAGCGCAGTTAGGGTTGCTAATTTATATATTTTCATTTTACAATTACACTACAATTTGTAATACACAATATAGGCAACCCAACATACCGCAAATAGAAAAATTCGATTAATAATTACAAAGAAAACTAGAAATAGGGTTTTCTTATGAAAATAACTTGCTTACGTGACACTAAATACTATCCTGGAATAAAATACGACATATTTCGTAGAAATAATTAATTTATTTGTAATATA
>NW_020439007.1:679924-702474 GCF_000699045.2 Agrilus planipennis | reverse complement strand
ACAAATAAGTTCAATGTACAGGCTTCTGAACAATAACGTAAATGATTTAGTAACAAACTTCTACTCATCCTCGGTTTTTTTATTTTTTTTTTACTGTAATGTTCGGAATGTTTTAATTAAAGTTTAAAATTGAATTAACGTATTATTTTGAAACACTAATGGGATGTACTACTCATACATTTTGATTAGTAAATACTCGTAATAAGAATTTATTAGAACTGGATGAACTTGGAAAGGAATTTGTAGTCCAAAGATAATACTATCTAGAAAATGTCAAAATTTATTTGGCTAACATAAATATTGTACATATTTTCATATCAAAACAAATTCATTTTTAACGATCAATAACAATCGCGATCACAGACCGATTTATAACTTAACATTAATATAATCGGTTTATTTATGTTTACAATATGAAAATATTATGTAAAATATTTATTCCAAGTAACATCATATTTATGTTTTATGATTAATTATCATATATATTAACGAATGTGTATTAGCCAGGGCTGAAATTTTGAAAGTTGTACCTGTCACAATTTGAATTTAGTAAATATCCGATGGAGCGTCTACATTTTAATAGAACTCACTAGTTGAACTGTCTATATTATATGTATTTCAATAGGGTCCGCTAATGGTTTTCTTTCCGTAAATATTTTAAATATAACTAATTAATAATTCTCTTTCAATACATAGTAAGGGCTAAGAAAAGTGTGGCACTTTTAATTTTTTGTTTACGTAATTTGTTAATTACTATTATTAATTATTTATTTATTTAAGTAGTTCGCAGTTGTAATTTATGTAATTTTTTCTTTTGTTATAGAAGACAATCCCTGTGATTATACGATAGGAACTTGCATATCAGTGAGAAATTGTCCTGAAGCGGTAAATGCTTTAAAAAGAGAGAGGCGGCATAGTTTTCCTCGATGCGGTTTCGAAGGTTTCGATGAAATTGTGTGTTGTCCTCGTGGTCAGTCTGCCCAAGTTAGAACGGTGAATAATTCATCGAACTCTGAAGATGATGCCGGAAGTGAAGAAGTAACGTCTCCGTCTCCTAAAACAACAACGAGACGTCACACCACAACTACCGAATCGAATAGGAGTCGTCGACCCAGCAATAGGAACCCGACGGTTAGAAAAAGCGAATCAGGTAATTGTAATGTTATATTTCGTTAAATAAAAATAATAACACAACTTTGTAGCAATTGGTTAAGTGTTTTCATTTTGATAATAACTCAATAACTGCTCACCAAACTAAAAATAAAAACGAAACGTACAAAACAATATTTACGTTTGTTTAAAAATTTCATTTTTTCGTTATATAAAATGGATGTTCTTATTTTTTTTGTAGCATGTGAAGAATTGTCTAACGAAATACGCGCTCAGGTGTCACTTCAAATTTTCGGCGGCGAGAACGCTGAACCTGGGGAATTCCCCCACATGGTAAGAACCCCATAGCAATATTATGCATAAGCTTCCTTAATTATATGAATGTTAAAACTCTCCTCTCTGTTCTTTAGGCAGCTATTGGTTATGTAAATGAAGATGGTAACGACGAAGTAGTTGAATACAAATGTGGCGGATCACTTATTCATAAAAAGTTTGTATTGACTGCTGCGCATTGCCTTGTTGCTGACACGTAAGTAATTATATTGCAATTAATTATTAAAAATGAAAATGCATATTGACTGATCGTAGAAGGCTGTATTAATACTGACAATTATTGATTATTGTTTAATTTTACGCCAAACAAAAGCCAGAACTTTTGCTGTAATTGTTTGTAACAATTGTCATGTTGTCTACGTCTTTTTACAACAAAAAGCACTATCATTGCTAATCACTCAACATTTACTAAGCTGCGCCATCTAACGTTTGGAACTGTTACTTTGAATAAATTGACATCTCTCGGATATATAACGAACTTAATTTTCTTTTCTTCTATGGCTGTATAAGCGAAAATCTTTCTTTTTGTTTAGTACAAGTAAACCTGTGCACGTTCGTTTGGGAAAGATCGACGTTCATGGAAATTCAGATAATCTGGTGGCTGAAGATTATAGAATTTCGACTACTTTCATACACCCTGAATATAATCGTCGAAAAAGGGAACACGACATTGCTCTGTTACGTTTAAAAAAGCGGGTCAAGAACACTGACTACATTCATCCAGCTTGTCTCTTTACAAAACCGGAAAATCCAGAAAAAGTTATCGTCACAGGATGGGGCTCTACATCTTACAATGACTGTAAGATCATTGTTTTTCTTCTTTTTAAAGTTAATTATTACGAAATTATAATGCCTGTATCGAGTTTTATAATATTTTATCAAATTATCGACACCGTAGTATAGATGGCGTTAAAAAAGGCAGAGAAATGTCCTTGTTAACATTACATTTGACTGTCTCTATAAAGAAAAGGGTAGTTATTATACATATCTGAGGTTTTCAAAGCCGGGAGGTCTAGGTTTAGAAAGGCTACCTATGTTGCGTGACACATCATCATTTTCTATCTAGAAAAGATGTTTAATAGTAGAATATTTTACCAATAAAAAGAGAGAAATTAAAAAGTTCTGGAGTATCCTCCCTACAGTTCAGACCTCTCTCTTAGTGATTTTCTCTTGTTTTGACACTTTTACAATGGACGAATAACAATTGACAGTAAAATTGTAAAAAAAATGGAGTCCGATTTAGATTGGAACACCCTATATATACATATATTTAAAATTAATTTTGTGATCGTGTTAAAATAGGTGAACATTTTCCATTGCAGATAAAGGAAGTAACGTTCTTCAAAAAGCAGTTCTTCATTCGGTCCCAAACACACATTGCAATCAAACGTATTTCTCCAGATTATCTCAAGTGATAACCCCAAGTCAATTATGTGCTGGCTCAAAGGATGCATCGACTGATACATGTCAGGTAAGCATTATTAATTTTCAACGCTCCCTGTACATTGAGCAATTTCGAAAATACAGCAGCGACTGTAACAACTTTTTTATCGCGTTTGGCATTTTCATTGCCAACACCAACAAAAAGCATCTATACTTGTACAAACAATTTGTGTCATTGGTATCTTGTTAACAAACAATCGCAAAACTCCATAATAACTGAAAATATTTCTTCCCAATTTTTTATTTTCAGTTCAAATTTAATTTAAACTGTTTATAGGGAGATTCTGGGGGTCCTGCGCAAATAGAAATTTCTGAGGGTAATAACATGTACTATATTGTTGGAGTTACTTCGTTCGGAGCAAGTTGTGGGGGGAAAGTACCAGGTGTGTATACGAGGGTTAATAAACATTTAGACTGGATAGAATCGATAGTGTGGCCGTGAAAAGACAGTATTTTTTAAATAAGATTTTATCAGTTCATCTACGAACAAAAACAAAGAATACTCAAAAAGTGCTTTAAAGTGGTGCTCATTTTTTAAGATGTTACGATATATTTAATTATTAGTTGCTGAATTGTATTTTTATAAAATAATAAAAAAAAGACGACCTTTTGTAAATATAACAGCTTGTCCTTCTGTTATTTATGGAAAAAAGTGATTGACCTTAAATAACATGAAATTTAATACAGAAGGAAAATGTTGCAGTATTTTTTTCCTATATCCTATTCATCTCTTCAGTTAAATAATACTATTGTTTTTCTATTTGAAAAATAGACCATCGATCAATATTACAGTTTTATTACTTTTTACCATTTAGCTGGTACCTATTGAGACACAGTTAACAGCCCTGCTAGTCTTTACACGTCACAATTATCATAAAGTTGTACTCTGTACTACACTTATGAAAAATATAACTGCGTTTGCGTAAATATATTTATTAACCAGTTTATACAAGAAATCCAAAATAAAAATTCTTTACAAAAATATAATATGTCTTAATATAATAGAAAAAGGCATTATTGGACTTTATACAGACGCTGTTTAAATTTAATAATATCTTCAAATATTTCGGGTAGTTCTAATTCTTTTAAAACAGTTTGATAATAACAAGAGTTCTTTTTTATTGCGTTATTGTAGAGAAAATTCCTTACGCCGTTTCTACTCAATTCTAATAACGTTGAAATTTCTTGCATCTTATTAAATTTATAAACAATTCTGTTGTGAAGGTCTTTTACTAAATTTGAAATGTATGACTGCTCCATACGTGAAATTTGTAAAAGTTTATTGTAATATACATCTTTAATAGTTTTAGTTGGGGTACAGAAATCCAAAACTTGCATGAAACATTCGAAAAACGAGGGCAAGTCCTCGTCTGGAACATCTTTTTTCAAAAATTCGATTATAACCGAGTCAATTTCTGCAGAAAAATCGACAATAAACGTTACTAGTAAAGTATTTTTGTTAATTTCATCAGATGTTGGAAATGTTCGAACGTTCGTAAAAAGGAGCGCTTCCAGCTCCTCCTTATACCCATAATAATTGTAAACGTCCAGAATATCGCTCTGAAATGTGGGCATACCGAATGCCAATAAAATATAAATAATAGCAATTCGATCGCGTTTTTCCACCTTTTTTCTAGCAAAAGCATTTATTACACATTCGAAAAGACAACTAAAGTCGTTTTCGGTTTCTGCCCAGGCTACGCAGTTGTCAACAATTTCGAATGCCATCTCTGACGACAATATTTCGTATAAACATTCGATCCATTCATTCGTTGAAAATCGACAATAAAATAGGTAGCTATAAAGAAAAGGCTTTTCACAATGATTTAACAAATGCTGCTTATCTATTAGTGGCCAAATTTTCTTGAATAATCTCGCAGTTCTTTTATAAAGTACATGTTCTAAAGCGGTGAGTCCATCGCTATTGAGTAAATTGACGTCTGCCCCCTTCTCAATGATTCGCTCAGTCAAAGGATTGTCTGTTTTCAGACAAATTCATAATAGACCGCCATCTCTTGCACTATAACAGGTATCTTTGAAATCGCATACGTACTCGATTAATTCTGAGGCTATATCATGATATGAACGAGATATTGCCGCCATAAAAGGCGATTTATTGTAATACTTTGTATTAGGATCTGCCCCGTAAAAAAGTAATAATCGGACCATTTCCAAATTATTACGCAAAACAGCATCATATAAAGGAGTAAAACCACCGCAACGTACAGCATTTATGTTTGCACCAGATTTAATTAACAATTCTGCGATGTCTGCACGACAATATTTAACTGCGCTATGTAACGGTGTTAAATATTTTCTGGTACAATTATTAACATCACTACCGTTCTCTACAAGTCGTTTGATAACATTTATTCTTGCATTGTAAAGTAAAGCCAACGACATGCATGTTCTTTTATTCTTATCTGCTACATTGATGTCGACATTAGGTTGGTCCAGAAGTAAATCCAGAACTTCCAAACTGTAAATTGTTATTTTTACAATTGTATTAATAATAGCATAAACAGGCTCTTATAAACATACTTATCAGCGATAACAGCGGCATGAAGTGGAGCAAATCCTTTACGGTCACGTTTATTTAGGTTTAATTTTTCTGTTTTCAATAGACTTTTCAGTTTTTCGACTTCTCCAGCACGTATTGCATCAGTTACCAAATTTATTGGCGTATTGGGCAGTCGATGATACATATTGTTCCGAAAATAATCTACGAAAATAATAATCATTGGATATTTTCATAAATTCAAATTTAAACCTCTCAAAGTTAAGGCAAAATTATACAATTTGTTTGTTTTTGTGTTTGTATCTATTTCATATCCTTTTTCTGTTAATGTTAATGAGAATAACCTTATTTAAACTTTAATATGAAAATAATTCAAAAATTGTTAATATTTAAATTATTTATTAAGTACTACTCTATGTATGAGGTCTCATTTTTTCAAAAGGAAGACAATTCTCTTCAAAATCCTTTTATGCAAAAAGTTTTGGACCTAATTCTTGGTTGTTAATTGCGCCAAAGTAAAATATTTATAACATCGTACTATACCCCCCCCCTCGCAACTAGCCCTTACGTTTATTAGACACAAACACAATAAGTAACCCATGCAGTAATTATTGTTAATACAACAAAAATAGTAGTACTGTACCTGAACCAAAAAAATAATGTCTTAAAAAATATTGTAATGATTAATTGAGAAAGAGAACTATTTAACATGCTCTGATTAATTAATTGAAGGTACACTAATGCATTTACTATGTTTAAGCAAAAGCAAAATTAATAACTGCACCTTTAAGCAAAGAGAACATAATAAAACTCTCCCAAAAATTATAACACAAAAATAAGTATCCAGCAATTTCAAAGAGGTACTTACACGAAATTACAACACATAGATAAAATCATCAAGGCACACACTACATATTTCCACAAATTGAGGGCCAATGAGCAATAGATAAATCGGGTTAAGAAAATTGTACTTATTAAAAGCATAATGTGGGGAGGAAATCCAATTAGGATCCCCTCCCTCCTTTCTTTTTCTCAATGACAATCAGAAACATCTTACTACATTGTTTCAAGTGTTACTAACTTTCATTTATTAATACAGAACTATCTTTCCATACAGCAGTTGTCATATTTTTTTTTTTTATTTTCACGGCCTTTCGGGAAGATGGCAGATTTTTAAACTTTGGTAATAAAAGCTTAAAAAGCATCACAATTGTCATAAAGGTGTATAAACACTACAATTACGCATGTAAAAAAGGTTTTTATTAACCAGTGTATACAGTATAACTAAAAATAAATTCTTCCACAAAAGTAATAAGTTAAAATAAACAAAAGAAACACATTATTGAACTTTATAAAGGCACTGTTTAAATTTAATAATATCTTTCAATATTTCGGGTATTTCTAATTCTTTTAAAAAAGTCTGATAATAACAAGAGTTCTTTTTTGTGGTGTTATTGTAGACAAAAGTTCTCGCGGCATTTCTACTCAATTCTAATAACGTTGGAATTTCTTGCATGTTATTAAATTTATAAACAATTGTATTGTGAAGGTCTTTGACTAGATTTGAGGTATATGATTCTTCTACACTTGAAATTTGTAAAAGTTTGTTGTAGTATACATCTTTAATAGTTTTAATTGGAGTACAAAAATCTAAAACGCGCGTGAAACATTTCAAAAACGTGGGCAAATCTTCGTCTGGAACATCTTTTTTCAAAAATTCAATAATAACTGAGTTAATTTTCACAGTATAATCAACAATAAACGTTGCTAGTAAAGTATTTTTGTTAATTTCGTCAGGCGTTGGAAATGTTCGCACATTTGTAAATAGGAGCGCTTCCAACTCCTCATTATATCCATAGTAATTGTAAATGTCCAAAATATCGCTCTGAAATGTAGGCATATCCAGTGTCAATAAAATATAAATAATAGCAATTNAGACATTTTCATATAAAAATTGGTTGAACTGGACAACGATTTAGTTACTAATTAAGAGTTTGTAGCGAATTTTGATTGTAAACTATCGTATAAATGCCGAAAATAAGACGTTTGTTAAAATGCGCAAGTATTACCAACAATTAACAAAAATTTGTTGAAAAATTTTGGTGGAGGCGCTGGGACAATTTAAAACGAAAGCTATAATTGACCTATTATTTTGGTTTAATTGGGATAGTTTGATGAATTTTCATCTTTAAATTATACTTCTTGTTTGTATACGCAGTTGGGGATGTTAATTTGTATTTATCATTTTACAATTGCACTACAATTTGTAATATAAAATGTAGACAACCCAACATACAGCAAATAGGAAAACTCAAATAATATTTACAAAGAAAACTAGAAAATTGTTTTTCTTACGATTACAACTTTTTTTATTCCGTAAAAATAATTAATTAATTAGTAATATTTTTAAAGACATCTTCATATATAAAATTGGTTGAACTAAACAATTATTTAGTTACTAATTAAGAGTCTTCAGTGAATTTCTATTGTAAACTATCGTATAAATGCCGAAAATAAGACGTACATTTAATAAAAAAAATTGTTGGGAAGTTATGGTGGAGGCGCCGGGACAATTTAAATCAAAAGCTCTAATTGAGCTATTATTCTGATTTCATTGAAGTACATAGATTAATGAATTTTCATCTTTACATATATTTATTCCATGTAGTCGCAGTTAGCAATGTTGGGTTACATTTTTCTTTTAGCAATAAATTAAACTGCAATTTGTAATATAATATACAACCCAACATACAGCTCATATGACAACTCTACTAATATAACTACAAAAAAAGTTATAAAACGCTTTTTATACGAAAATAACCTTTTTACGTGAATCTAAATACTACGCTCAAACAAACCATAAAATATAACGTAGAAATAACTAATTAATTTGCAATATTTTTAGAGATATTCTTGTAAAGTTTGGTTGACAACCCTTGCACATTTTTATAACATTAGATTACTAAAAGGTACATAAACTCTTAACACAAACAATCTAACGTTTCGCTGCTTAATTGGCGACTTCTTTAAGGGTAATTGTAAAATTAGTTAAGATTTGTTAACACAGTGATAATTTTATTTTTCAATATTACAGCTTCACCAAAATATGTATGACTAACAAGACTTAAATACCTTTACAGTTACCCTTGAAGAAGGTCTAAATCAGTAGGCAAGACGGTGAAAAGAGATTGTTAATCCTAACTAATATTATAAATACGAATGTATTTCTTTGTTTAACTGCTTATTCCCACTTCACGCCTTAACTACTTAACCAGTCATCACGAAATTTTGTGCAGACATTATCAGGAGTTCAGAAAAGGATATAGGGTACTTTTTATCCAGAAAACGAATACTGTTCCCTAAGAATAAGAAAATCAGTTTTATATGGTTGCCAATGATCTTTAACACGCATTTAGATAATCAACGCGAGCGAAACCGCGGGTAAAAGCACACATTGCTGAAAAGGACATCATCATCAAGTGGTCGTCAGTTCTAAGACTGGTTAGACACGTAACTCCACTTTTTCTTATACTGAGCACTATTCTACTATAAGTTTACCTCTACTCCTCTTAACTCCTGTTTCTTCCTCTAATATTTCTCCCACTAGCCTTTCATGCCTGAGAAGGTGTCCTATCAACCTATCTCGTCTATTTCTTATTGACTTTCATACAGTCCCCTGTTCTCCTATTCTTTCTAATACCTCTTCATT
This sequence comes from Agrilus planipennis, assembly GCF_000699045.2. Lineage (NCBI taxonomy): Eukaryota > Metazoa > Arthropoda > Insecta > Coleoptera > Buprestidae > Agrilus > Agrilus planipennis. The sequence continues at coordinate 693,361 of NW_020439007.1, read as the reverse complement.
TCTAACCTTCTCTATCCACTGTATCCTCATCATTCGTCGGTAGCACCACATTTCGAACGCTTCTAACCTTTTCTTTTCTGCAGCGCCCACTGTCTATGTTTCGCACCCGTACAGCGCCGCTCTTCAAACATACGCCTTTAACAACCTTTTTCCAATTTCTAAATTAACCGTTCCCGAGCATAGAACTGACTTTTCTTTATTGAAGTCGACTCGACCCTGCGCTATCCTCTGCTTTATATCCCTACTGCTCCTTCCGTTCTGACTTATCTGATTTTTTAGATACCTAAAATCAGTTATATCTTCTAATCTTTCGTCTCCTATTTTTACACACATTGTCAGGGATATAGAAAAGAACATAGGGTACCTTTCATCCTGGAAAAAATACTGTTCGCGAGGGATAGTAAAATCAGTTTTATGTAGTCGTCGATCATCTACTACACGTATTTAGGAAACATAATAAAAATATATTTTTCATATGACTTAGGTCCAAGTGCTTTACTTTCATGGAANTTAATCCTAACTAATATTATAAATACGAATGTGTTTCTTTGTTTAACTGCTTATTCCCACTTCACGCCTTAACTACTTAACCAATCATCACGAAATTTTGTGCAGACGTTATCAGGGGTTCAGAAAAGGATATAGGATACTTTTTATCCAGAAAACAAATACTGTTCCCGAGGGATAAGAAAATCAGTTTTATATGGTTGCCAATGATCTTTAAGACGTATTTAGGACTTTAACGCGAACGAAGCCGCAGGTAAAACCACATATTGTCAGGCATGCAGAAAAGGACATCATCATCATCAAAAGGTCGCCAGTTGTAAGACTGGTTGGACACGTACCTCCACTCTTTCCTATACTGAGCAGTAGTCTACTCTAAGTCTACTTCTACTCCTCTTAACTCCTGTTTCTGCCTCTAATATTTCTCGGACTAGCCTTTCATGCTTAGGAAGATGTCCTATCAACATATTTCGTCTATTTCTTATTTACTTCCATAGAGTCCTTCGTTCTCCTATTCTTTCTAATACCTCTTCATTTCTAACCTTCTCTGTCCTCATCATTCGTCGGTAACACTACATTTCGAACGCTTCTAACCTCTTCTTTTCCGTCGCGTCAACCGTCTATGTTTCGCACCCGTACAGTGCCGCGCTTCAAACATACACCTTTAACAATCTTTTTCGAATTTCTAAATTAACCGTTCCCGAGCATAGAAATGACTTTTCTTTGTTGAAGTCGACTCGAACCTGCGCTATCCTCTGCTTTATATCCCTACTACTCCTTCCGTTTTGACTTATCTGATTTTTTAGATACCTAAAATCAGTCATATGTTCTAATCTTTCGTCTGCTATTTTTACACACATTGTCAAGGATACAGAAAAGAACATAGGGTACCTTTTATCCTGGAAAAAATACTGTTACCGAGGGATAGTAAAATCAGTTTTATGTAGTCGTCGATCATCTACTACACGTATTTAGGAAACATAATAAAAATATATTTTTCATATGACTTAGGTCCAAGTGCTTTACTTTCATGGAAAAAAATTGAATAAGTGCTAATTGTAAAATGAAAATTAACAGTTTTGTACATACAGTTTCATCTAATTCAATTTGTGAAATTGATTGCATATGTACGTGCANTATTGCGTTATTGTAGAGAAAATTCCTTACGCCGTTTCTACTCAATTCTAATAACGTTGAAATTTCTTGCATCTTATTAAATTTATAAACAATTCTGTTGTGAAGGTCTTTTACTAAATTTGAAATGTATGACTGCTCCATACGTGAAATTTGTAAAAGTTTATTGTAATATACATCTTTAATAGTTTTAGTTGGGGTACAGAAATCCAAAACTTGCATGAAACATTCGAAAAACGAGGGCAAGTCCTCGTCTGGAACATCTTTTTTCAAAAATTCAATAATAACTGAGTTAATTTTCACAGTATAATCAACAATAAACGTTGCTAGTAAAGTATTTTTGTTAATTTCGTCAGGCGTTGGAAATGTTCGCACATTTGTAAATAGGAGCGCTTCCAACTCCTCATTATATCCATAGTAATTGTAAATGTCCAAAATATCGCTCTGAAATGTAGGCATATCCAGTGTCAATAAAATATAAATAATAGCAATTCGATCGCATTTTTCGACCTTTTTTCTAACAAACGCGTTTATTACACATTCAAAAAGACAACTGAAGTCGTTTTCAGTTTCAGCCCAGACTACACAGTTGTCAACAAGTTCGAATGCAATCTCTGACGATAATAATTCGTATAAACATTCCGTCCATTCTTTCTTTAAAAATCGACAAAAAAATATATAGGAATAAAGAAAAGGCTTATCACAATGATTCAACAAAAGATTCTTGTCTATTAGTGGCCAAATCTTTTTGAACAATCGGGCAGTATTTTTGCAAAGTGTATATTCTAAAGCTATGCTTCTATCCCAATTAACTAAATTTACGTCTGCTCCCCTATCAATTATTTCCTCAGTCAAAGGATTGTTTGTGCTTAGGCTAATTGACAAAATACTGCCAGCATAACAAGTAGTATCATTAAAATCACATTCATATTCAATTAATTCTGAGGCAATAGCATGATAGGAATGATGTATTGCTGCCTTAAAAGGAGTACATAAATTGTCACACTTAATACTAGTATCTGCCCCATAAAAAAGTAATAGTTGGACCATTTCCAAATTATTATATAGCACAGCCTCATGTAAAGGGGTAAAACCACAGTAATCTACAGCATTTATGTTTGCACCACATTTAATTAACAGTTCTGCAATGTCTGTATGACTGGAAATGACTGTGAGATGTAATGGTGTTGAACTATGCTCGCTATTGCAAATATTAACATCACTACCCATATCTATCAATCGTTTTATAATGTTTATATCTCTGTTGTAAAGTATAGCCATGAAAATACATGTTTTATTATCCTCATTTACTACATTGATATCAACATTAGGTTGGCCCAAAAGTAGATCTAGAGCTTCTAAACTGTAAATTATTATTTTTAAAATTATATTGAAATCATCAGGCTTTTATGAACATACTTATCAGAAATGACAGCAGCATGAAGAGGAGCATATCCTTCACTGTCACATTCATTTATATTTAATTCTTCTGTTTTTAATACATTTTTTAATTGTTCAGTATCACCAGCAAATATTAACTCGGTAACCAAATTTATGGACATATTTGCCAGTAATAATTATCAGTAGATGATACAAATTATTCTAAAAACAATCTTGTTATAGTTAACATTGATTTTAACCACTAGAATTTGAGATACTTTTGCTAAGGCCGCAATTATTACCATGCTATTTGCAAATTGATACTTTTACATTTCTTGTAAATAGAAATAGCAGTCAATAAAAAAAATCTGTTACAAATAAAATAGTACAGTTTTAAATTAAAGTTTGAATTTTATTCATGTGTCCATTTTCAACAAAAAATAATTTTTGTTAAATTATTTTATGGATGTAAATACTTACAATTTTGTATCCTTAATGCGTTTATAGCACGATTTATAGGCGATAATCATAATACAATCATTACGGTATTTTTAAAGTTTTAATTTGACATGTAATGTATATTTGACATTTCACTGCTGGCTTTCAACTTCATCATCGTCCATTAAGCCACAGATAAGATCATAGATAAGAGAGTATGATTCAGAAATATTAGTACATAACTGCATAAATAATAAAATGAACACAATATTATATCACACAATGTTTTTATTTTTTGTTTTTTAAATTTTTGTGTAGTTGTGTGTTTTATATTAGAAAATATATGTTTAACTTTGTAACATTACATTGAAATTTGNTTATTCATGTTGCATAAATTATAACTGCTTAATCAACCCACTTAAATATTAGAAGAAAACTCGGTGTATTTAGTCATTTTTATTTAATTTTTCTTTTTGCTAATAATCAATTTTCATTTCAGGATAAAGTCTCCAGTCAACAAATAAACATCCCAGAAGGTCCTCCAGGTGTATCGCCGAAGAAAGATGAATCACCTAGGGCCCAACCAATTACTACAATGGCAAACGTTCCGAGAATTGTTGGTATGTAATTATTTTGACTTGAACTGTTGTAAAAAACTATAACTTTTGCTACTATGGTTTTCAGGACATCCACGCCATAAGTCATCTCATGATCGGTCACCTAGGAGGCACCATCCTCACCAGAAATCTCCGTCATACAAGGAAACAATGTGAGTAATTTACGTTTTTATTTGGTTTATGAATAATTTTCTCGGTAAACTTCTTAAAGGAATTGGTTTTAAGGATTGTTTTTTTACTAAAATTAATTTGTTAACTTTTTTCAGAAATCACATGGAAGATAGACCTGGAACTCCCACTGTTGATGAACCTGGGGGTATAGAAAATATGGCACCGTCCACTAATGGCAAGAGTGTTTATCAAGCAGGAATGCAACCTTATGGAACACCTTTGGCTGGTGTCATGCCACCTGTGGTGAGTAAGAAATTTTTAAGAACATGTGAATTATAAATTCAGTTCAGATAATAACAAAAAGGATAATTAATTTGCTAAGATGAACAAGTAATCGAACTTCATGGTGTATATCGTTTTTAATTTGAATTTTGTTTATATAAATATGACATTTCACTGCTGGCTTTCAACTTCATCATCGTCCATTAAGCCACAGAAAATATCATAGATAAGAGAGTATGATTCAGAAATATTAGTACATAACTGCATAAATAATAAAATGAACACAATATTATATCACACAATGTTTTTATTTTTTGTTTTTTAAATTTTTGTGTAGTTGTGTGTTTTATATTAGAAAATATATGTTTAACTTTGTAACATTACATTGAAATTTGTTTCGATATTTATTTTTATGTATATTTGTGTATTATATGATTTTATCACTCTACAGTTTAATGTTGCTATTGAGATGTAAGAAGCGGTATGGGGACTACAGCCACATCCATATAGGCTTAACTCTATGGACTTGACGTAAGCATACGCAATTTGACGACGAAATGACGCCATCTTTAATGCCAGATTATTGACGGCAAATTTGTTCGTAGACAATGCTAAGCAGCATAAAAAACAAAGAATTTATGTAAGTAAATAGTAAATGCGGTATACTCAAGGTTTTTTGTGAAGTTCTTTAAGTTATTTAGAGATGGATAAGTGTTCATGAACTTTTTTGTGTTTAAATGTTTCAATTAACATTGTGCACCTCAAAATGTCTGTTCATTATAAGTTCAAGTCAGCCCTCGAGTACGATACCGTTACTTTTGATGGATTGCACATTAGTGTTAGAGATCTTAAAAATGCTATTATGCAGCAGAAGAGGATTGGAAAAGGCACCGATTTCGATCTGCAAGTCACAAACGCCCAGACTAAAGAAGGTTTGTAAACACGCTTTGTCATCTCACTGCAGTAATTATTTTTATAATTTAATTTTCCTCATGCTTTAGTTTATGAAGATAATGATGCCTTGATACCAAAGAATACTTCTTTATTAATTGCTCGCATTCCTTCATCTCAAGTTAAAGTGAAAACTTGGGAAGGTTATGGGGGCAGTGCAAGCCCTGATACTAAAATAGATGATATTGGCCCCATTGCTAAGACTGCAGATCTCTCAAAATTGGATGCTTCAGAAGAAGATAAAATTAGGGCTATGATGTCACAATCCACACAAGACTATGATCCTAGCAAGTGAGTTCATATTATGTTTTAAATTGCAGTCTTTGTAGCTATTGTATCCAAATATAAATATGTCCTGTAGTTTACTAGAATGTGAATGTTTCAATTTTTGTTTCAGTTATTTAAAAATTAGGGGTTCCAATCAAGTAGGAGCAGTTCCTCTTAATTATCGTTGTTTCAAGTGCCACCAAGGTGGACATTGGATCAAAGACTGTCCATTGAGCCAAGGAGCTGTAAGGAACAGTTATTTTTATTATACATTATCAAAATTTTTACTTCAACATTTTTTCCAGGAGCCAATGGAAATTAAAAAAAGCACAGGGATTCCTCGCAGTTTTATGGTCCCCGTGGAAGGTCCACAGGTACCTGGGGCCATGATGACCCCAAATGGTTCATTTGCTGTTCCTGTTCTTGATCATCAGGCCTATAATGAAAAACCACAACCTCCAGCACATCCTGAGGAAAAACAACCTGAAATACCTGAAGATTTGGTATGTTCTATTTGCTCCGACCTTTTGACTGATGCAGTGATGATTCCATGTTGTGGTAATTCATTCTGTGATGAATGTATCAGAAGCATCTTGCTGGAATCTGAAGACCACGAGTGTCCTGATTGTCATGATCGTGATATTTCACCTACAACTCTCATACCTAACAGGTAAAAATTATTTTTTTTTTGTTATTGTTAAATTCAATTCAAAAAAAATGTATGTAAAACCTAAAATTTTGCTTCATTTAAATATTCAAATAAAAACCAATAAATTAATTTTTTCTGTTTGTTGCAGATTTTTAAGGAATGCTGTAGCGAATTTTAAAAATACCACAGGATATGTGAAAAGACCTGTGTATAGGCCTCCACCTACTATTGTAGAACCTCCTGAACCCAAGAAAGATGAAGAACCAGCGGTAATAATACTTTTTATGTTTTCAACTAAAGCTTGTAATTAAATATTTTTTAATTTCAGAAAGTTCCTACATCCACAACACCAACTCCCATCAAAGAAAGTACTCCGCCGCCTGTAGTACCTCAACCTGAGACCGAAAAATTGGTCATAAGCGAAGCAGATTCCACAGAAACGCCCAAGACTATTGTCAAAGATACAGCACCAGAGGTATCAATTTATTTCTAATAATTTGCTATTAAATGAGCATTATTTAATGCTGATACATGTAATCACATGACGGCTGCGACTGTCGACTCCCCCCCTTCCCATATTTAGTATCGATCGATAAGAATTAAATAATTTGAAAAGAGCGTATACAACCCAATATACACCTGGTTTATTCATGTTGCATAAATTATAACTGCTTAATCAACCCACTTAAATATTAGTAGTTCTAATTCTTTTAAAACAGTTTGATAATAACAAGAGTTCTTTTTTATTGCGTTATTGTAGAGAAAATTCCTTACGCCGTTTCTACTCAATTCTAATAACGTTGAAANTTATAAATTTTGATATAATTTGTGGTAGGTACCGGTCATCATTTTTCCACATTATATATTTTGAAAATTTAATTTTAATTGGTTTTATCGCTTGTTTATCATCATATTTTCGTTGCCGAGCGGCGCGGTCTAAGGTTTAGATCACAATTTAGCATGCGGGAGGTCACTGGTACGATTCCAGGTCCATCTACTATGATCCGAGTTTTTCTGTGATTTCCTTGGATTATTTAGGTAAATGGTGGGGCACGCATAAACCTTGAAGTCTTTTATATCTTCATTTTGTTTGCCTCATATGTATATATCTAACCAACTATCTCCTACCCGTCCCTACGATTTCTAAAAGGAGGCGGAAGAAGGTCTTCCGTCCTTTCGCTCGACTTTACATTACAGTACATAGGTTAGAGGGACTGCCCTCTCGCCAGCTTTAATAGCTAGTGGGAATAATATAATNAAAACTCGGTGTATTTAGTCATTTTTATTTAATTTTTCTTTTTGCTAATAATCAATTTTCATTTCAGGATAAAGTCTCCAGTCAACAAATAAACATCCCAGAAGGTCCTCCAGGTGTATCGCCGAAGAAAGATGAATCACCTAGGGCCCAACCAATTACTACAATGGCAAACGTTCCGAGAATTGTTGGTATGTAATTATTTTGACTTGAACTGTTGTAAAAAACTATAACTTTTGCTACTATGGTTTTCAGGACATCCACGCCATAAGTCATCTCATGATCGGTCACCTAGGAGGCACCATCCTCACCAGAAATCTCCGTCATACAAGGAAACAATGTGAGTAATTTACGTTTTTATTTGGTTTATGAATAATTTTCTCGGTAAACTTCTTAAAGGAATTGGTTTTAAGGATTGTTTTTTTACTAAAATTAATTTGTTAACTTTTTTCAGAAATCACATGGAAGATAGACCTGGAACTCCCACTGTTGATGAACCTGGGGGTATAGAAAATATGGCACCGTCCACTAATGGCAAGAGTGTTTATCAAGCAGGAATGCAACCTTATGGAACACCTTTGGCTGGTGTCATGCCACCTGTGGTGAGTAAGAAATTTTTAAGAACATGTGAATTATAAATTCAGTTCAGATAATAACAAAAAGGATAATTAATTTGCTAAGATGAACAAGTAATCGAACTTCATGGTGTATATCGTTTTTAATTTGAATTTTGTTTATATAAATAATTTGTTACCCTTTGTTCTTATTAAACATAGATTTATATTAGCTAAAATTAGAAGAATTTAGAATTTGAAACAGAAAGTAAACGTATTTATTTATTTGTTTGTTGTATTTGTAGGGAGTCCACCCTCCTGTAGTAGGTTCCTACAGGCCTCCTATGGCAGGCTATCAGGGACCACCACCGAATTTTCGAATGCCACCACCCATGTCAAATCCACCACCGTACTTACCCAGGTAAGTTTCTTAATAACATGTAAAGTTTGGAAGCATAAATGACGTTTATATTAACTTTAAAAAAGGCAATTTATCATTCGCCGTTGTTTATAATCCACAATCTACGTCAATTAATTTGTTTTGTACATATTTTTGATAAACTTATTAATTTTTTTTTTTTTTTTCGTTTTAGCCCTTATACTGTACCACCTCGTCCAGTTTACGACGGGGACCGAGCGGCTCCCTACTCAAACTATTCAGCGACTTACAGGCCTTCCAGGGGTAGAGACTATCCACCCCGTGAACCTTTAAGGCGCGGTAGAACACCTCCTGGGTAAGTTATAATTTGTGTTACTTGTCTTGCGATGTACTATTTTCAGTTATATTTTTCAAGAAAAACTAATACTTTAGCATAACTGTATTACTGCTGTTTGTTGATATAGTTGTATTAAAAAGCCAAAAATTTTGAAATAATGCAGTTTGATTAAAAGAAATCTATGTAACATTTTAACTATGTCATATGTTTTGTTATTTTTAGTGTAATAGATGATCCTTTAGCTGCATTCGAAAGGATGCTTAAAGAGAAGGACGAGAGAGAGCGTAGGGCCAAGCAACGTAAAACTAGAAGTTACAGTCGTAGCTCTAGCAGAAGTTATAGTAGATCACCGGTACACAGGCGGGGGCGTAGCCGATCGCCCCGCAGACGCATGTCACGAAGTCGTTCGAGGTCATTCTCTATTAGCAGGTATTTTTTTTTTTATACATGTATTTATTTAACCAAATTTGTAATGAATCTCATTTATTTAATTTTTTAAATACAAAATTATTTGTTTTTACTTTGTAACTTATCTGTAAATGTTTTGTTTTAGGTCACGATCTCGTAGTTTTTCTCCAAGTCCAAGGGGATCTCCCCCAAGGGACTATTCGCCTAGAGGGTCGCCTCGTCATAAGGGGCCTCCCAGGTATCGATCGCCCATCAAATCACCTCCAAGGTAAGATCACTTCTAATTTATAATTAAATGTATAAGCAACTATGCAAGTCAAACAAATGAAATCAAAAAGGGAAGACTCCTAACATTATTGTTTTGCTTTATTTACAGAGGTCCCTTGCCCCCTGAGCTTTATCGAGGCGGCTTTAAACGAACCGATCGCGACCGTGACCTTGATAGAGACCGTGATTACCATCACCCTCCTCCTCCCCATCATCACCGCGACAGACGCGGTTACAGCAAAGACCGAGATAAAGATTATGGAACAGGAGGACGTGACATGCGTGGCCGTGGTATAGGTGGCCCTCCACCACTTTCTTCTTCAGCCGGTGATTACGGCCATGCCCCCTACTATGATACGTACGATCGAGGTGGAGGAGGCGGTGGCCGCAAGCAAAACCAGGGACCGCCTCCATCAGTCTCGGCACCATCGTCCGCGCAATGGAACCAGTCGTCAATGATAGGGTTAGGCCCCCCCAGGAAGGAGTATCCGTCTAGCAGTCATCCTTATTATGCCTCAGATGTCGGACCAATGCACAGGTATTTTATTATTGTTATTATGCATTATATGTTCAATGTAATTTTACGATTGTTATCGTTATCGTCGAGGGCGTTGTTTGTTGGCGCCCTCAGTCGTGATCGCTGTTATTGTCGCCATCTCTTGCGGTTTAACGCAACTCTCTGATAACGTGCCAAAAGACTAACGTACATAGTGATTGCAAGTCAAACCAAACAAAGAACGATAAAGAGTATTTACAAGTCGATGAATCTACTCAATAATTTTAATTATAAAAAATATAAATGGGAAAACTATTCGTAGTTTTTTTTATGCTTACATTTGATTGTTTAAGCCCTTAAAAAAATCTGTCCCGAAATTATTAGGTATTGTAATTGCAAACACTTTGTAATAAAAATACGAATAAGAAATCCTAATTTTGTGGATTACATCAGAAATGTTTTATTATTATTGTTCTTTCCNATAGACAAATTCAGTCTAACACAGACGCTCTGGTGGACAACGTGTGTTGTAATAGGTCCCAGAAAACGTGCCCAAGAACTTGTTTACATACAAAGAGAAATACTAAATATTTTGGGATGAATAGGACAACAAATGGTGAGTTTTAACATTAAATTTTTGCATCCATTTACGTTAATACAAACTAGACGAGGTGAAATACTTACAAGGTAAAGTAGGAAAAGTTATCCATGATAGTAGACATCTAACGCTGCCTTTAAGGATAATTAATTTCTAAGTGCATTTTTTCGTTAGGATGGCTTGTTTCGAACAAGCACATTTCTTTTTTCATTCCCATTGTAAATTTTCGTTCACACATCAAAAGAAATTATCTTAAATTTTAAAACTTTTCTATTTTTAAAGTTTTTCCTATTAGAAAGTATCTTTAATTATAGAGAACTTGTTGCTCATTAAAAGTGTTGATAGCTGTTGTAGTATTTTGTATAATAAAACTCCACAGTCCAAGTCTCTTAAGTCTATATTTTAATGAATATAGAGACTTAAATGTTTCTAAATTTTAAGACAACTTTAATTGAAATTTTACACATATTTAATTCTCTAGAGTTCAAACCCCTCAAACTATACAATCTCGCTATGTGATCACTGGAATATAAAACCTGTTTGACACTTTTGAGGAACAACAAATTTTGTATTCAATGAGCCTTCAAGCATTGTAAAGCATGAAATGTAGCTGAAGGTTAAAAAGAATTAAAGATCACTAGACTTGCTTTTTAAACCAAAACATTATAAAAACAAAGAAAATTCTTAAAGTTGACTTTAAGAGCGAAATATTTGTATTTCCTAAAAAAAAGACGTAAAGATGTAAAGTAATATAATACCCGTACTTCCTTGAAACAAGACATTTTCTAAAGGATTTTAACTCAATGCTACAAATTCAACGCAGTTATAATATATACATTATTATAATGCAAAACTATAAAGGTACTGTTTGGAGTGATGTTTCTATTTATTTAATAATTTTCCTTTTCTGTACCATTCTTTTGAATTTTTGGTTTACTAAAGTACTTTTGTGGTTGTTTTTGTAATGCTTCCCTCTCCAGTTATATTTCCTTTTTGTGCGTTCAAAAATTTCGCAAATTAGAAGAAACATGAAACGACTTTAGGTGCTGCGATATACGAATACTAGTATATTGGATTTTCTTCAGGAAAAGGTGGGTAAGGAATTGTTTAGTTTACTGTTTGCTGTAAATATATATATATATAATGTCCCACAACAAAAAAATAATGAAGTGGAAAAGTGTATATAATAAAAGAAGAGGAAAAGTGAATATATAGTAGAGGGTATAGGTGATATAATACGTTTACGCCTTCAATAACGTATATTAAAACGGTGCTGTGAGGACACCTGTATCTATTGTGATGTAATGGGACATTATGTATATACTATAGCTGCAGTGGTGCGCAACCCTCTTTGTACTTACAGCTCATACTCGTACCCCTTACATTTTGTAAAGTTACTATCCTATTATCATCATCATAAGGTCGTTAGTTCTAAGACTGGTTGGACACGCACCATTTTGTACTAGATTTTTGAAGAATAATACAAAATTGAAGGAGGAGACGCATATTTAAAATGGTGTGTATGAGAAAATATAAAATTTAGTTTTTAAAAATAATCTGGCAAAAACTAGCCGAGATCAAACGGCTTTCTATTAATAAATTTTGAATTACTAAATCATTTGAAGAGATACTAATACAGTCAATAATGGGAATATCGTGTAACGGAAATCGAAACATCGTATTACATAAACAGAATATTAATTATGCTAAGCCACCATACACCTTTAACAAGCTAAACCTTCGCTTATAGAAACAGATGTCCGTTGATCTCAAAAATCGATGTTTCGTAGTTGTTGCTTCTTTGCCGTCAATCCCTGATACATTTGGTAATTCCCCAGTCGTTAGTGGTTGTGTTATCTGTGTTCTGCAAATCCTGAACCTTTGAATATACCGTCATTAGGTAGAGCTTTAAATGCTTTAAACAACCCAGCGGGTAAGATACAAAAAGACTATGAAATAGGAAAAACCATTATGGATTGTCTATAAAGTACGAAAGGCTAATTGGGTGGAAAAGGGAGTCGAATCGGCTGGTGTGGTTCTGTAGGAGGGGGGGGATTGTTTTAGAATCTATTTAAAGTTGAAAAACTTCATTTATTACATGGTAAATATAACTTTCGTTAACGTGAACAAATCAACAATGTGAATCACTGTTGTTCATTTCAGTTCACACTTTTGAGTATTTTGCATCGATTTTACGTGTACCTCTTTTTCTATTTCTTTGGCCAAGTCCAGATCCTGAAAATTTTTATCTTTTCTGTATTACTTTCTCTGAAAGTTACGCCACATGCATTTTGTAGCTATTGATTAATTAGTATTTCCCTTTCACAATCCCTAACAATTTTCCTACAACCCGTTGCAAAGTTGCGCACCACTCCGTTTCAGCACATGTTAAGCAAAAAGTTACAAATTGGGTTGTAGTCTCATAAAATTTCTATTATTTAAACTATGTGAACCCGATTTGCGAATTTTTGTATAAATACGTTTAGATATAATATACAATTATTATTACAACACATTCTCTACTTCGTTACATTCGTTTAATATTGAAGATTTTCATTTTCTATTAATATTAATAATTACAATTTAATACACTCCGTCTCGTGTCTCAGATAGTTTACAAAACTTTACCCTCTTCTTATGAATTTAGCGTGCCGTCTTCATCACTCCCCTACATATTAGTGCAATGCCTTTCGTCGGAATTATAATTTTATAATCCCTTCAATTTATATGTGATATTAATGTTGTTTATGACTTAAAAAAATTATATAATACACATATACTGCTATCTTTACAACACCTTGTACATATAT
>NW_020439007.1:661663-674437 GCF_000699045.2 Agrilus planipennis | reverse complement strand
AAACTCTTATCACCTAAATTAATTTCGTTCAAAGCGTCCCCATAATTAATCAATTTACCTGCATAGTCCTGTTTATTACATTGGCTGTATCTTCAGCTTTTGTTTGAATATATTCAGAAACCAAATTAATGAACTGCTTCATATTGTAGTATTTTGTATCATTTGGATTTACTTCTATTGAACTTGATTTTTCCATTTTGCTTGAAAAATACGAAATAAATATTTTATTAAATATTTAAAATGATTTAATACCTTAGTTAATAAAGAAAACCTCATACAAAAACACTAAAATTAACCTCATTCACTCAACCGTTAGGATTGTTAGAATAATTCAAATTTCATTGTAAACACTGGTAAATAATGTTTGACAACATAGAGAAAAAGTAGTCCCCGTAATTAGGTAGTTTCTGCGCAATAGTTACCGTAAAACGCTACTTGTATTAATTAGTTTTAGTTAAAAAATTGACTCCCTTGTATCTTTTTGGAAATTTTAACGAATATTTTTGAAAGATATCTTACCATTTGTGACGTCTTACTATAGAATATGAAGACATTGTTTCTTATCTAAAATACGTTTCTGTTTATTAAATGTCCGTGTGTTTGGCAAATTATGAAAGGTTTTCTTCGTATTTTGTTTTTCTCTTTTGAAAATTGTATTTTCACTAAAAATTTTCACAATTCTTCAATATAAAAAGGAATGACGTTGATTAGAACGATTAACTGACAAACTTGATTGCATACTTAGACACTTGACAAATAAAAAATAAATTTATAAGCACAACAAAAAAGTGACTTGTAACAACACCTTTCCATTGTATTAGATAAAACTGATACAATTTCAAAACAAGAACGTGTTGTTATAAAAGGTATAATAAGATCTAAATCTAGATAGTACAGCGACGCTGGGCACCTTAGCCACATCCACAGTTCAACGTGAAAAAAATAGTCTATGATATTTTTTAATTGTGTACTAGTATCTATAGTAATTTTATTGTTTATTTATAACATAACCCATTTAAAGCAAGCTGAATAATGGTACAGCATGATTTTTTATGCAAATAAATTTTAATTCAATAGTAAAGTTTAAGTTCCAATTATTATTAAGTAATATAAGTTAAAAAAAAAGGTTAATTCTACATTTATTATTGTATGATCATCAATCTCACATTTATCATACTACTGTAGGGGTTTATGTGCCCTCTTTCTTGCAAGGTGTGATAAAAATACAATGCAAGTCTTTTTACTTTTTAAAAATAATCGGTGCAGTGATGGTCTAAAAATATAGTGTTGATATAATAAACAATAATGTTGGTTTTAACGTAAAGTGTAAAATAAATAGACCGGAATTCAACTTCCTTCAACAAATAGATCGGAATGAGTGTTTTCAGAAATTGGAAACGGTAAATATTTTAGTTTTACTATTACTGTGATAAGGCAGTTGTTTTTGTTTTGTAATGGTAAACAACTGGAATCATCACATAATATGAGATAAAAGTTTCATGTTTATTCGTTGTCTATCACAGCTATAAATCCGATTTATATTTTACTTGTTAATATGTGTGTAAGCCGTACTGAACGTAAAAAACAATTGTCTTGTATTATGGTGCGTTTAAAATTCCATATAAAATACCTAAACAGTCAACTTAATTAAAGTGTGTATAATAGGTAAATTGAAATCTGAAAATGTAACAAATTGTTTTATCAAGGCCGTAAAAAAATTGAATTTGTTGCCAAAATTGATGTCTTGTTAAAAATTGTTCCCCAGAAAAATAATCACATTGCAAGGCTAAAATCGTTAGTTAACTACTAATTTGTTTTTCTCTTTTTTATTTTGTGTAGGCGATAATAATTTAACGTTAACTGGACCTATGAAAATTTGAAAAACCAGCAGTAAAGAACAGTGCGAGGTTGACTCTTATCAATAAACATTACGCCACTCTTTTGTTTCCTTAATTTTAAAGCGGAATGTAATGTAACAAGAAAATGTACCTACACTAATAAGTTTTTTGCCACAGTTAATCATTTTTTGAAGTCGATTTAAAAGTGTTCTTAACAACTTTTTTGAAATGATTTTTTCAGTGAGTCTGAAGAGGTATTTATCTAAATAATTAATGTATAATAAGTACATCACATCGCATTTATTAATATATGTTGTATTAATATTTATTGTCTTTGACGAATGCCTAAAAATAACCAACTTAGGTACTTTTATTTTATTATGGAGGGTACCAAATTACAGTCAGTATTTAAATTCATTTTTTGATTGTGAATTATAATTCGTCGAATTTTCTTGAATTTTTATTGCAACGCGCAAATTACATTTTTGTAAAGATAAAGATGTGTCCTCAATGACCTATCGGCAGGAAGAATTTGATTCACTCTACTAAAAACATTTATGTATAAATAAAATCAGCTAATCAGCACAGGGTTAATCACTAATCAGTAATCATATTGCACATTATATTTATTAGAGTTTTTGTTAAATGTACAGAAACTTCCAATGAGATAATTAGTAAATAAATCTTGAAACTCGTACATAATTAAGTGTTGTTGACAAATTATGTGCCTTAACAAAAAGATACAATTATAAATAGAATTCATTGATTAGATTGATCGTAGCTGTACAGCCAGTTGTCTTATTGATTTAAATTGGGTTTATGAGTAAGTAATTGATTGCATTATACTAATAACTAGTAATAACATCACCTAAACGGAATTAAATGGTTAAAAATTGAAACTGCAGGTACAGCATTGTTTTATTGATTTAAATTGTATTATAAGCAATTGATTGTATCGTATGAACAAGAATATTCACATTCACCCTGTATATAATTTATCGTGAATTCGTGATACGAAGGTATATTGCTTTATTAGTCGTGGATAAGTAATAACTTTGCCGTTTTTTTTTATAGTTATTCAGTAAAACGCTGTTTTGCATAGGCTTTGCCTTGTAAAAACCATAACATAAGCCAATACATGTCACTGATAACAAAATAACATTTTTTTTTGTGGTCGGGAGTATAAATTAAATCACACATTGGACTTGTAAAAGTTCCTACCTAATAAGTGCATTTTAGAATGAAGGTGATGCATACCAGAGTAAAAAGGTACAAACATAGTACATACATATTTATAGATATTTGCAATTTTAATTTGCTTTGAGTATTGTAATCAAACCTTAGGGAGAGCCGTTGACCGATAAATTTAAACTTTAGGAAATCTAATTTGAGGCGCCTATTG
This sequence comes from Agrilus planipennis, assembly GCF_000699045.2. Classification (NCBI taxonomy): domain Eukaryota; kingdom Metazoa; phylum Arthropoda; class Insecta; order Coleoptera; family Buprestidae; genus Agrilus; species Agrilus planipennis. The sequence goes on along the minus strand of NW_020439007.1, from coordinate 671,197 downwards.
TACACATATACAGGGCGTTATAGAGTGACTTGTTTTAATTAGTAAAATCAATGCAGTTATTGGAGAAATCGGACTATTTACATGCAAACACGACTTTTGATGAAAATTATTAAAAAAGGTAAATGGGTAATATATTTAAAAATATCTTAATTTGTGTAAAAGATATACAGGATGACCAATAACATAAGTTTGCAGAAAATTTTACAAAATAATGAAGTCTTCAAATGAAATACTATTTAGACTCTTATTTTCAATNTTTCATCATTTTCTAAATTGATTTTAATTGGTTCTGATAATGTTGAGTCGCGTACTTTTTTAATAAAAACCAATAAGGGATAAATACGATAATCTTCATTAAAATATACAGAGTGTTTTCTTTGATGATACATACCTTATAAATTTTTTAGGTACGTAAAACACAACACACGAAACTGTGATGAAAGTGTTAACTTATAGAAGAAGTTACGGGAGTGAACTTCGTAATTATAAGGTGTCCGAAAGAACGCCCGAGGAAAGAGTATAAGTAAAAAAACTAAATAACTTTAGATTGTCTACTAGTCTGTTCTCTTAATTTTTTAAAGTTAGTTTTAGTTCCTGCAACAACGTTATCTATGTAGCAGCAAGAATGCGAACAAGAAATCAACGGTTCGACAGTTAAGAAAATTTCCTCATGAAAATTAAGGATTTCAATAATGTTGTTGTATTTTACTTAAAAAACAAAACGTTCTGATCTAATAAATGACACCATAAACTACTTCACGTTTTTTTGTTCTTCTTTTTCAGATACCATAGTCGCGATGACAATCCTCCACACCACCTACCACCCCTTATGCAGCCGCCACCAACACAACAACCGCCCTCTTCCCACTTACCTCACATAAGACAATACGACGATATCGCACCCCCAGGAGTCGAACAACCCCCTATACCCGGCTTAGAAAGCACCCCTAAGTATGAAGAACGATATAGTACTCCCTATGAGACTGATCGTCCTGTAGAAAAGTATGACAATTATGATCGTGTAAGAGAAGAAAAAGTTAGAGATGAAAGGAAAAGAGACGACAGGGGAAATTATAGAGATGAGAGGGTAAAAGAAAGGGACGAGAGAACTAAAGAAAGAGACGAAAAAGTAAAAGAGCGGGAAGAAAAAATTAAAGAAGAAAAACTGAAAGACGAAAAAGTTAAAGATGAAGAGTATTCGGAAGTAAGGGGTGTTAGGAGAAGTAGGCACAGTCGTACCCCAGAAAAGTCACACGACAGTAACAGTAAATCTTCAAAACCTCGTTCTCCAGAAAAATATAAGCGTAGAAAGTGGGATGAATCTTCCGAGGGCAGAGAGAAACGTAGCACTCACGAAAAAGATAAAAGCCGAAGGAGAGACACCTCAGACGATAAGAAGAGTAGAGACAAAAAGAAGAGAAAGGAAAAGAAAGAATCAGAAAAGAAAAAACGTAAGGATAAAAAAGAAAGAAAAGAGCATGATAAAGAAAAGACGAGAAAAATGGAAGAACACGATTCAGAACAGGAGAAGGTATCGAAAGAAGATTACCCTGAGCCTAAAGATAAAGAACCACAGCGTAGTAAGGAAATTGATGAAAAAGTTTTACCTGAAACCGAACTTGTCGAAAATAGAGAGGAATCTCCAGAAACAACTGTTTCCAATGAATCTGGAAAGCAAAAGTCGAAAGAAACGTCGGAAATTAAGGAAGAGAAAATGAAAAGTGACTTGTACGGAGATTTACTGAGTGAAGACGTAGACAACACTGTCATACAAACATACGGAAAACTCGCTAAAAATGACGATGATGAACAACAGTCGCCCATTAAGCCTAAAATAGTTTCACCAGAAAAAGAAGAAGTAATAATTCCATCGATTGAACAAAAAGAAATATTCATCGAAGAACCTAAAGATTTAGACGACTCGGAAAGAGACATACTAGAAATTCACACGAATGAATCTGATCTGAAACCGGATCTCGAACTGAAAAACGAAGTCCTAGCTCCGATTCCTGAAAAATCAAAATGGGAAGTGGAAGAAGACTCCGTCGTAATCTTTAGCGAATCCTCAAATATTGATACTAAGGCAGAAAAATCGGATAAGTCGGCCAAAGTAACCAATGAGGTCCTTAAAAGGGCCGAAAACGCTATTTTTGCTAAAGCCATTAATGCCATTCGACCTATCGAGATTAAAAAGATAAGTTTAGACAGAGCAAAACTCTATTCAGGAGAAAGGGACGGTAAAGAAAGAAAAGTGGAAGAGTATAAAGACACCGATGGTCGTAACATACAAGTTACCATCCCAGTAAATTACGAATCGGATATTCATCCACCATCTACAGAAACGAAACCTGTTATTACAAGCAAACCTCGACTGTCAGTTAAAGAACGCCTTGGAGTTAAAGTAGACGATTTGGATAACATTATCCAAGTAGAACGTAACAGATCCAGAAGTTTGTCACCATTCAGCAGACGTGCAAACTATGCCGATAGAAATCTAGGACATGGAGAGCGTAGAGTACAATTGGATGAAAGGCGTAGAAGAGGAGAAAGCAGTAGAGAACACCAAAGAAGTAGTAGATATGATAGGAAGGATCCTAGGAGAGACCGTAACTATCACAGAACCGAAAGATCGTCCAAAAGAGACAGAGACATCAGTAGAGACAGGAGCGGCCACGTAAGACGAGACAGAAAAGATTCCAGAACCCCATCTAAAAAGATATCACACGAGCGCGCAAAATCCAAACATAAGAGAGAGTCTTCAAGCTCTAGCTCGACTAGCGATAAGAAGACTACTGAAAAAAAGAAAAAGGATAAGAAAAAAGAGAAAAAACGTGAAAAGTCCAAGAAACACCACAAAGAAGAAGATAGCAAAGATAACGTTAATACTGGCGAAAAAGAGAAGAAAGAAGAGATTAAAGAAACTACAAAAACGTCAGCAGAACGGCGTAAGTCAATGATAGACGAAGCACACTTCGAACCCGATTATGACTTGGAGACTGAGTCTGAAAAAGAAGAAAAGCCGAAAGAAGAAACGAAAAAACGAAGCAATTCCAAGACACCAGATTCTTTAGCGTCCAAAAAAAGGAAACTGGATAAACGAAGAGATTCAAGTTCCGACAGTTCGTCTAGTTCAAGTTCCGAAGAAGAAAAAAAGCGGAAGAAGCACAAAAAACGAAAAAAAAAGAAAACAAAGAAAGAAAGCAGTTCCAGTTCAAGTTCTGAAAGTGAATCCGAATCTAGTGCAGATGAGAAAGATCGAAAGAAAAAGAAGCACAAGAAAAAACAGAAAAAGAAAAAAAAATCAAAGAAATGAGTTTGTGATTTAATAAATTATTTTTTTGATGGACTTTAATAATGAACATCTATGTTTTTCTTTTTGTAAAAGTAATATTCAGCTAGTGCTTAAAAAGCATTTAGTAATTGTAATACATAATGGTGTACATAGGTACCGTAATTAAAAATAAAAAACCAGATACATAACGCTTAAGATCGTGATTTTTCCTACGTGGTAGAGAAGACTTATTCTGGACCTCTGCCTCACACTAGTACACTATGGAAAGGTATCATATTTATTAACAGCCCATTTCGTTTCAATATTTATAACATATTACAAACAACATTTTGCTAATCATTGTATCTTTTTCCCCTCGTTATAGTTTGGATACTTATTTCGAAAAAGTAACAAATCATCCACATAAACAGATAAGACCGATATTCATCAGCAAAAAAGCGTTTCTCATTTGTTTATCCCAAGGTTATTAAGAATGGATCTTCATAGACAAATTCAGTCTAACACAGACGCTCTGGTGGACAACGTGTGTTGTAATAGGTCCCAGAAAACGTGCCCAAGAACTTGTTTACATACAAAGAGAAATACTAAATATTTTGGGATGAATAGGACAACAAATGGTGAGTTTTAACATTAAATTTTTGCATCCATTTACGTTAATACAAACTAGACGAGGTGAAATACTTACAAGGTAAAGTAGGAAAAGTTATCCGTGATAGTAGACATCTAACGCTGCCTTTAAGGATAATTAATTTCTAAGTGCATTTTTTCGTTAGGATGGCTTGTTTCGAACAAGCACATTTCTTTTTTCATTCCCATTGTAAATTTTCGTTCACACATCAAAAGAAATTATCTTAAATTTTAAAACTTTTCTATTTTTAAAGTTTTTCCTATTAGAAAGTATCTTTAATTATAGAGAACTTGTTGCTCATTAAAAGTGTTGATAGCTGTTGTAGTATTTTGTATAATAAAACTCCACAGTCCAAGTCTCTTAAGTCTATATTTTAATGAATATAGAGACTTAAATGTTTCTAAATTTTAAGACAACTTTAATTGAAATTTTACACATATTTAATTCTCTAGAGTTCAAACCCCTCAAACTATACAATCTCGCTATGTGATCACTGGAATATAAAACCTGTTTGACACTTTTGAGGAACAACAAATTTTGTATTCAATGAGCCTTCAAGCATTGTAAAGCATGAAATGTAGCTGAAGGTTAAAAAGAATTAAAGATCACTAGACTTGCTTTTTAAACCAAAACATTATAAAAACAAAGAAAATTCTTAAAGTTGACTTTAAGAGCGAAATATTTGTATTTCCTAAAAAAAAGACGTAAAGATGTAAAGTAATATAATACCCGTACTTCCTTGAAACAAGACATTTTCTAAAATAACTTTTGAAATCGTTTATAAGTGAATAAATTTCAAATACTAGTAAGAAACCAAATTTTAAATCACTTTGCTGGTCGATAAAATAATCGATTTATTATAATTTGAAATGAAACGCCTGAATTGCAGTCTTGATGTATACAGGTTTATTATAAAATTCCTATGATAAAAATAGCAAATATATATGTATATCACAACTCTTCATTTCTTCGACTGGGAATGTGTTAATTTCGTTATCGTATCTATTAATTGCCTACAATTTGTTAATTCTTTCGTTTTCTCGGAAAGTTCAGATGCTTTCTCCGCCAGTTCTGCTTCTGCAAGTTGCAGACGCTTCTCTAACTGCGACGCTTGCTAAAAAACGAAATATTTTCATTATTTAAAGAATTAAAACTGTATAATATAACTCACCATTTTTAAACTATCATACGTGATTGTTAATCGTTGAGTAAGTTCCTCTTTTTTCTCCACCAATTTCTCTTTTCTTACAAGATTCTCTTCTAATTTGGCTATTACTCTCCTTAAATCCGTTATCTGTTCTTCGGCGACAGTTCTTCCTTCCTCTGCGGAATGAAGACGTCTTAAAGCGTCTTCCAACTCTGTAGTTTTCTCTGCTAATAATCTCTCTTTTGCTGCTAGTTGGCTTGACGCTACTTTGCACCGCCCCTTTTCTGCTTCTAATCTACAAAAGAAAAAAGTTTGCACTAGAGCCACTGAACAGTATTTTGAAGTAAAATTTATCATTAAATATTTTCTAAAAAATTATTGTACTATATTGAGTTTACAATTTTTTAAATATGTAACTTAATTCCTTGCAATTAATTAATCTGGCTCACCTATTACTTAAGTCGGAATTGCTTTTTTGGATCTCATCCCTAGCTTTCGTGACTTCTTCGTGACACTGTTGCACGTGAAAAAGCAGCTGGTGCAACCTATTTAACTCGGCGGTTAGTTGCGCAGCTCTGTGTTGTAAATGGGTACTTCTCTGAGACGCTGCTTCCATACTTACGATTGACGCCCTTTCGACGTGTCGCATAGACGCCAATTTGTACTCAAATAGTTCCATAACGTCCGAAGTCGATACGTTTATCATGTTATTTTGTGACACGGCTGTCTGAAAGCAAAAGACCAATTTAAAAATATTATAATTTATATAATAAAAAGTCCCAATGAAACTTTATTTAAAGCAGAACATTTTGTCGTACTAATTTTGATTTTTTATAAATTGAATTTATATTTCGAATTTATACTACTATCGTTGCCATAAACTCCAAAATCCTCATCATTTCCAAAAAGTATTTGCACTTACATTTAATTTATTAATAACTTCGTCAAGTCTTTCAAGCTGTGAAACAGACATGACGGGGAAGCACCAAGTGCTGTCGTTGAAACCATTCCCAGGAACAGTTCTGTGATCATCGGTTCCAATCAATGACTGCATTTCAGTCATTGCATTCGCTATAGACTCAGGTGAAATGCATTTATTCGAAGTTAATTCTAAAACTGTGGCTTTTGTGTCTTTGCATCCATTGTATAGGGCTTGAGCCAGGACCATATGGATTTGTCTAAAATAAATACGAAAAATAAAGAATATTCTTACAAATTAGCAAACTGAATTTGCAACGTAGCAGCATATACTATTTTTGATTTGCTCACCTGTGCTTTAATAATTCATCCCGCATATCTACACAAGCTGGATTAATTTTAGCCAGTTCAACAATTAAAGCTACAGCATTAACATAAAGACCGATGGCTTCGGGCGACATGGTACTGGCGTCAGTAGCTCTTTCCCTAGGCGATTTAAGCCCAAGCAGTGGCAAAAATATCTTTTCTAAATATTCATTTTCAATTGCATTCACGATCCGACTCTGAGAATTAGGGCAAAGCACCAAAACCTTTAGCAGTTGCATCAAAGCGTTTAAACGTTTATTACGTTCTATACTGGCGGAGAAATCATCTTCGCTGACGTTTAACACGAACGTGAATATGGGCAGACCGACCATAAGCTGCTCTGAAATCGTGCTGTCATAAGCCGAATTTACGGCGACTGTTCGTAAAACTGCAAGAGCCTGCGAACAAACAGCTTCGACCTGAAGCCATTTAAGGGCGAGAGCGACCATCCGAGAATGAAGCAATTCGATTTTGGGTATTTTCATTTCGATAACTGCGTGAAAAAACTCGAGGAGAAGCGCCATACACTCGGGCTCCTGTTGAACTATGTTTTCACTGGGATGGTCGTCGTTTGTTAAGTTACCTTCGATAGTCTAAAAAGAGAAAATAAATTTTTACAACATATATGAAAAACTTAGAACTTTTGATCAAAGTTGAAGACGCGCATATACAGCCAATCTTAACCTTCTGGGAGGAGCCATATAGACTCATACTTTCAATGTATTTGTTAGACAAATTCCAATGTTCTTTATAAACCTAACGAGCCCCTCCTACCCTTATATACGCGCCTCCTGAAATTAAGACTGTAACATACTTACAATCATTAATTTTTCAGTTTCAATCGCGAAATTTTCATATGATAAAATTACGTCCATGTGATTCCCCTGTTGTGAAACGTCTAAGAAAAATTCGACAACGTGCCTTAAAAGAATCGGATCTCGGGCTTTATATGCTTCCGTTAGAGATTTAAATGTGACTTCCATTAACTTCAAAAAAGCTGCTTTTGGCACTTGTCCATTCATATATTCCAAAATGATTAAAAGCTTGCACACATGTACTTCTATTTTTACGCCCTGTTAAAATCAGAAAGTATATATATACTTTAACAAATTAAATTCATAAAGTGTAATTACACCTAAATAATGAGGCATTTGTTTACCTGTAGTGGAACACACATTCTCACAAATTTCTTTATATCTACACACCTTGAAAGTGTGTAAATAGCAGGAAGGTTTTTATAACACAAATTAACTAAAATTCCAAGCGACAAAGTGATGATTTCTTCATCTTGTCCTTCAACCCATTTTGTCAATGTGGCCATAAGATGTGATAGATGTGGAATTTGCCAGGATATTTTTATTCCACATGTTAATTCCTAAAATAATACCTATACACTAAAATATATTAATTAATAAGCATGTACACTTACTTGCATTAGTGCCAAAAGTCTAATTTTCTTTTCGGTTGTAAGATGATCACCAACTAATCTTGATAGTAGTGGTAAAAATTGATAGGTATGAATTAGAGCATGTCTGGAAGCAGGATTTTTGCATGCTAAACTTAAAACATTCACAGAACACCATGCTAGTGGAGAACGCGGTTCTACGTTTGATAATAATTCGTAAAGACTCACGTAAAATTCGGATGCAATGCTAGTATGAGGATCAAATATACTTAAATCAACTGAAACACTCAGCAGCTAAAGGAAATCAAATTAATTTCGTTCAAAGCGTCCCCATAATTAATCAATTTACCTGCATAGTCCTGTTTATTACATTGGCTGTATCTTCAGCTTTTGTTTGAATATATTCAGAAACCAAATTAATGAACTGCTTCATATTGTAGTATTTTGTATCATTTGGATTTACTTCTATTGAACTTGATTTTTCCATTTTGCTTGAAAAATACGAAATAAATATTTTATTAAATATTTAAAATGATTTAATACCTTAGTTAATAAAGAAAACCTCATACAAAAACACTAAAATTAACCTCATTCACTCAACCGTTAGGATTGTTAGAATAATTCAAATTTCATTGTAAACACTGGTAAATAATGTTTGACAACATAGAGAAAAAGTAGTCCCCGTAATTAGGTAGTTTCTGCGCAATAGTTACCGTAAAACGCTACTTGTATTAATTAGTTTTAGTTAAAAAATTGACTCCCTTGTATCTTTTTGGAAATTTTAACGAATATTTTTGAAAGATATCTTACCATTTGTGACGTCTTACTATAGAATATGAAGACATTGTTTCTTATCTAAAATACGTTTCTGTTTATTAAATGTCCGTGTGTTTGGCAAATTATGAAAGGTTTTCTTCGTATTTTGTTTTTCTCTTTTGAAAATTGTATTTTCACTAAAAATTTTCACAATTCTTCAATATAAAAAGGAATGACGTTGATTAGAACGATTAACTGACAAACTTGATTGCATACTTAGACACTTGACAAATAAAAAATAAATTTATAAGCACAACAAAAAAGTGACTTGTAACAACACCTTTCCATTGTATTAGATAAAACTGATACAATTTCAAAACAAGAACGTGTTGTTATAAAAGGTATAATAAGATCTAAATCTAGATAGTACAGCGACGCTGGGCACCTTAGCCACATCCACAGTTCAACGTGAAAAAAACAGTCTATGATATTTTTTAATTGTGTACTAGTATCTATAGTAATTTTATTGTTTATTTATAACATAACCCATTTAAAGCAAGCTGAATAATGGTACAGCATGATTTTTTATGCAAATAAATTTTAATTCAATAGTAAAGTTTAAGTTCCAATTATTATTAAGTAATATAAGTTAAAAAAAAAGGTTAATTCTACATTTATTATTGTATGATCATCAATCTCACATTTATCATACTACTGTAGGGGTTTATGTGCCCTCTTTCTTGCAAGGTGTGATAAAAATACAATGCAAGTCTTTTTACTTTTTAAAAATAATCGGTGCAGTGATGGTCTAAAAATATAGTGTTGATATAATAAACAATAATGTTGGTTTTAACGTAAAGTGTAAAATAAATAGACCGGAATTCAACTTCCTTCAACAAATAGATCGGAATGAGTGTTTTCAGAAATTGGAAACGGTAAATATTTTAGTTTTACTATTACTGTGATAAGGCAGTTGTTTTTGTTTTGTAATGGTAAACAACTGGAATCATCACATAATATGA
>NW_020439007.1:641573-660145 GCF_000699045.2 Agrilus planipennis | reverse complement strand
AAATTTAAAATTTTCCAGTAAAAAAGGTGTTCTATGTTTTGGTATTACCCGTATGAGAGCTCACAAAATCTGTTGTTGCCCAGGGAGGCGATCGAGAAAGATTCATAATATTAAAAGTAGCAATTAGAAATTAACTCAAACATTGGTGATGTTAAAAAATAAATATAAAAAATGATTGCAGTTAAAAATTTATTGAGGCTCAAGGAGTATACATATATAGTAATTTACTGATATTTATTGTTCTTTAAAAATTTACTAATGGTCATTTAAAGTTAGTACCTTAAATAACTAACAATAAATTTTTGGGGAAAGAAGTCATGTTTCCTTGAACTCCCTTTATTTGTATAATAAAAAAGATTGTAATTCAAAGAAACATTGTTCGAAGAAATGTCTCCCAGTTCCTCATATTTATTTTCTGTTTTAGAATGACGGTTACAAAAAATGTGTTGGTGGCTTTGCTGATGGGTATGGCATGCGGTTTCATGTTGGCCTACGTCAGTCTCATACCCATGGGGGCCCTTAAGTTGAATTTAAACGACGCTCATTACAGCAGTCAGCTGGAGTACGCAGAGGGTCCCACCTATGACCCGGGTGTTCACAATCATGAGGAAGAGTTTCATAACATGGAGGACACCTCCGTGGCTGATAACTTAACTAGGAAAGTTCGGGTTTTATGCTGGGTCATGACCCAACCGAAGAACCATCAGAAGAAGGCGAGGCATGTGAAGAATACGTGGGGAAAGAGGTGTAACATTTTGCTTTTTATGAGCACCGCAGAAGGTAAAAAAATATTTTTATTCAAGCTCAATATCATATCCATACCGTAAAAGGGACCGAATGCTTGTTTTATAAAGTAAATTAAAACATGTAATTGGCATTTAGCGTTTTATTTCAAGATGAATCATTGCCAGCGATTGCCCTGTCGGTGAAGGAAGAAAGAGATTTTCTTTGGGCGAAAACCAAAGAAGCGTTCAAATACATTTACAAACATTACTTAGATAAGGCCGATTGGTTTCTTAAAGCTGATGATGATACGTAAGTAAAAATATATACAAATTGTGAACTGAATATTTTTACAACTAAAGTTTTTTCTTTTAGTTTTGTGATATTAGAAAACTTAAGATACATGCTGAAACCGTACAATACATCCGATCCCATATACTTCGGCTGTCGTTTTAAACAATTTGTCAAACAAGGCTACATGAGTGGAGGAGCTGGTTATGTACTAAGTAGGGAAGCAGTAAAACGTTTTATTGAGGTACGCGAATTGTATTGATGTTTTTATTATGGTTATTTTCATGAAATTTATGATAGGTAATTATCTTGCAAAGGAACAAGGAATAGGAAATTGTTACATTATCACATAAACGATTTTTATGCATCATTAGGTAAAGTATTTTAAAAAGTTTATTTATTGTTTATTAAGATGGGATTGCACAATGCCACACACTGTTATCGAGGTGATCGAGGCAGTGAAGACGTAGAATTGGGTAAATGTATGGAAGCAGTTCATGTGAAAGCTGGTGATTCCAGAGATAGTCATGGAAGAGGCAGATTTTTCCCTTTTGTACCAGAACACCATCTTATCCCTGGTCATGTCTCAAAAGAGTTTTGGTACTGGAAATACATTTACTATGATAGTAAGGAGGTAAGAAATTAAGAGGGGAGGGGTATTGGAATGCTATCAAAAACGTCCCCTTGTTATAACATGAAAAATGAGACAGAAATCTTTTTTTTATTTTAGAAGCTACAAACAATACTTTTTAACGCTAATCATTAACTGGGGGAATATTATAATGTTTTTGTCTGACTTTTTAATCCATAAATAATCCCATATTGCATTTGTGTCATTTCGGGTAAATACCGTTTTCAAGACTTAAATTTTAAAATCGTATGCAACCCAACGTACACCTTCTATATCCTTGTTGCATACATTAGTCAAGCGAAGCGTTGTCAATGACGGTCAATTAATTATTAATAAAATATAATTTACTGTTTAAAATTTTGTGCTGTTAGTATATGTCTCATTAAAATGTAATCGGTTTATAATCAAAATTCTACTGGATCTGCAACAACTTAACAATGACGCTATAAATGAAGGAAAAAGATACTCAAATAAAACAACAACACAGATAGTAAATATAAATGAAAGAAGTTTATTACAGAAGATTTACTGCACTATTTGAAAGTGACATGTTATTTATAAAATGTTAAAGGATAACACTAAGCTTTAATGTAGTGTTAACGATGTGTGATGTGATATGAATTGGTTTAGCTAGTAAAGTAATATTGCAAGAAAGAAAATGTATTTATTTTGTATTGCAGGGCATGGAATGTTGTTCAGACAATGCAGTGTCGTTTCATTACGTCAGCCCTAATCAAATGTACGTGCTCGAGTATTTAATATATCATTTGAGACCGTACGGTATCACCTACCATGTCACCTTGTCTTCTAGTCATCCCGATGGAATCTCACTCAGTGATAAGGACAACAAGTCTACTATTGCACAAAATAATTAAAGTAGGTACCGTATTTATTATAAATATTATTAAAAACACGGAAATCTCGATATTTTACCAAAGATTTAAAGACAAAAAAATCACTCACTCGTACTTGTAATTAAAAATATCTTAAAGCTTCAAAAAACATTCCCACCACGACATTATTTTATTTTTGGAACAGTTGCCATTAATTATTTATTTAATTTTTTATGACATTTACGATATCATTTAACTTGAAACCTAAAGATAATGTTTAAATTCATTTTGGCCTTAAAATATGATCAAGTATTAGATTACAAAATTTATATAGGTGCATTAAAATTCATAATTTCATATTTTTAATTATAAAATTCTCTTTAATGCAGTCTTTTGTGATTGATGCGGTACATTTAGTCATTTGGCTGTGCAAATACTAAAATTAATATCAATTCTTATTCCTTTTCCAATTTTAAGTGCCATTTATATTAACTTTATCTATAAGGAAGGATTTATTATTTATACGTGGTTTTTTGTCCATTTTTTTTACTCTTTGATAACTAGTTAGTTAAAATGCTGCATTTTTATGTACATATATATACATTTGTGTATTTTTTGCGAGCATTCATGCAATTGATTTCTATAAAAATGTATTTTAGAAAAAGTAGTTGGTAAATTACCTTCTTAGCCATTGGGATCTTATTTATAACTTATTTGATATTAACATTTATTTTCGAATGTACTTTTTTCGTGGAACGATTTTTGACTAAACGTCCTTACAATACATTTAAAAAACTTTATTATTAGTGAAGAAATAGTAGTAACGATAAAGAATCTCATTTTGCTTTTTTTTTATGTAATTATAATTACTGACGGAATATCGTATCTCAAAGATTAGTTAATAAAGAAAACCTCATACAAAAACACTAAAATTAACCTCATTCACTCAACCGTTAGGATTGTTAGAATAATTCAAATTTCATTGTAAACACTGGTAAATAATGTTTGACAACATAGAGAAAAAGTAGTCCCCGTAATTAGGTAGTTTCTGCGCAATAGTTACCGTAAAACGCTACTTGTATTAATTAGTTTTAGTTAAAAAATTGACTCCCTTGTATCTTTTTGGAAATTTTAACGAATATTTTTGAAAGATATCTTACCATTTGTGACGTCTTACTATAGAATATGAAGACATTGTTTCTTATCTAAAATACGTTTCTGTTTATTAAATGTCCGTGTGTTTGGCAAATTATGAAAGGTTTTCTTCGTATTTTGTTTTTCTCTTTTGAAAATTGTATTTTCACTAAAAATTTTCACAATTCTTCAATATAAAAAGGAATGACGTTGATTAGAACGATTAACTGACAAACTTGATTGCATACTTAGACACTTGACAAATAAAAAATAAATTTATAAGCACAACAAAAAAGTGACTTGTAACAACACCTTTCCATTGTATTAGATAAAACTGATACAATTTCAAAACAAGAACGTGTTGTTATAAAAGGTATAATAAGATCTAAATCTAGATAGTACAGCGACGCTGGGCACCTTAGCCACATCCACAGTTCAACGTGAAAAAAATAGTCTATGATATTTTTTAATTGTGTACTAGTATCTATAGTAATTTTATTGTTTATTTATAACATAACCCATTTAAAGCAAGCTGAATAATGGTACAGCATGATTTTTTATGCAAATAAATTTTNGATTGTAAATTCTCACAAAGTATTATCTTATAAACTCTTATCACCTGAACGATTCCTATAATAATTAAAAAATGTTTGGGCAATAAAAGGTAAGTTTATAAACTTGTACTTTGCTGTTTTATAGCTTATTACCTGTTAAATAAAGCGGCTTTTGCGTTGGTGTAAATATAGTTATTTAACATTTAAAATACATAAATGACCTGAAATAGAGCTGTATATAGTATTATATTTTTCACATTAGATGCCCATTCGTCAAGGACTAAGGGAGAAAATGGCAAACAAGAGGTAAAACCAATTTAGATCGCAGAACAAGAAACGATTGTACTCCTTATTTCCAAGGTAATTAAATTAGCTTATAAGGTAATTTTAAATATCGTTCAGTATTCTCAATACACCACCAATGCCATTCGTTCATATTTATTTACTTAGAGAGACATAAGACAAATAAATGTTATCTCAAACACGCGCGAACCGTGTGACGATTGTGCCGCACTCTTTCTGAACGTGAATCCGTAGATTTTCAATTTTTGGATTATTTGTAGATAATTGTTTTATGTATTACAAAGGACCTGGTTTTCATTTAAAATGAAACAACATTTACACTCTTCATGTGATTTTATTAACTAAATTAAGTGCACATTTTCTAACAAGAAACGTAAAAATAAATAATTAGTATAAATTACAACGTACAAGATAAATATTTTGTTTTCATTCTTAAAATTAACAACAAACTCTTAAGATAGTCGACATCGGTAGATCTTTAAGCAATTATACGTCGACAATAAATGCAGTGATTACGTAAAATACCCTTTCACTTTTTATTTGCCCTTCAGACTTCTTAGACCTTTTGTATTTCAAAAAGTTTCACGTCAGTATCATACCATACGGGAGGATCAACATTTCTAAAAAGTATAAAAATTATAGCACTTACGTCTCAAATCTAATGTGTAACTCGTGTATAAACTTCGGTTAGTTAATGACAAAACATTCAGTGAATAATACTATATCCTGATATATAATCCATAAAATATATTGTACAGTTTTAGTTATTTAACCCGAATGATATAAAATAAATGATTACCTTAAATAAATAACACCCCACATGTAGGTCCTAAACCAAGTGGTAGTACCGGCGTTAGCTTGATACTTTCTTATCAAAATCGGATGGGGAACAGGCAACAGACCTACCAGAGTGCCGTGTTGCAGAAATTTCAGTATTTCACTCTCATCAGTTAGGCCTCTGCAACGAAAAACAAAGCAAATTTTTAACGTAATTATTCTACGTACATACAGCAATATTTTCAAAATATTCAGTTTCATACTTGTCTATACAAATCTTCTCAACTTGCGGCACCAAAACCTGAAGAAGTCTCATAATCGTTTGTAATGGTAGTTTACTCTTCCAGGAGTGAACCCATTCGCCTGTTGGAACCCACTGACCGTTTGATTTTTCTACTGAAGAACTTACGCGAAGACTATTTCGCTAAAAACCACAAAAAAATAATTACTACTTAATAAACTTTCTCCCGATCGACTTAAAGAAGTAACGTACTGTTTGTATACTAGGCTTCACACTGCTTAAAGACTCTTTTGACTGGATGCAAATCTCTTTCTGTTTTATTTCTGGTGAGGAAGGCTAAAAAATAAAATAAATATTAATTAAGACGTACATAATTACAAATAGTAATTATCTTGACTCAAAAATTCAGTGCATGAAAATGGAAGGGACTACAAGCAAGAAATAATTCTAAAAAATATACTACATAACTTTGACCTATTTAGGTGTGCAAAATTAAACAAGTTCTTCAACTCTTAGGAAGGATATAACTCCAAGAGTCCCCCCCCCCTTGTATACCCATCTAATATTTTTTTTAACTCAGAAAGAATCACGTGGTTTTAAATTGATAAATTACCTGACTGTTACTGACTTCATCTTTTCCCTCTTCAGGAGCAGAGTCGTCTCCTCCACCCTTTTCCGGGGAGTTCAAGCTGAGAGTTGTTATACCGTTGGTCAAATTAACCTGTTCCATGTGCGAAGTGATGGGATGGGCAGATTCTTTTTCGGTCATCTGGGTTATTTGGGGGGTTGCAGCCAGTGTTGCCTTTAGTGTACCCGGTTCAGCTGGTAACGCTGGATGCGATCCTTCCATGGCTATCTCGGATATACTTTCGTGACTCGTTGCATTAGAAAGGGCCGGCCGTTTTGACCTTTTATTCAAAGATTTGGCAATACTACTGTAGTCACTGGGTAAGTTAGCAAGACTATGAAACACTTGTCGTTTACGTATAATGGTGTAGACCAGATTAGAATTACCTGAAAAAAAAAAGGAAACAGTGAAAGTCCTAACTGATTTTATCAAAATATCAGGAAAGATGCTTAATAAAGAATACTAACCATCAAACTGATATTGTATTATGTTGTTGAATATTTCTAGTAGAAAGAATACAAGATGATGATTTGTAGGTGACGAAAAAAGAAACCATGGGGTGCTGAATGCCTCAAGAAGGTGGAGAAGCTTAGTACTCGCTACCATCGATAACGTCTTCAAATACGGTGAAACTGGAAATAAAAATTAAAAACAAGTAAGTAAATTACGATATTTATAGTAAAACTGTATGACTCACCATTAACTAAGATGGTAAGTAGACAATCAAAAAGCGGCTGAAGTCGTTGATGACCAGTCGTAATAATCTTATGAAAAACTATAATTAAGAGATCTGCATGTGTCCCGGTGAATACGGGAATATCCATGGGAACAGTTGCGGTGTAAGGCTTATTTAATCTTACCCCAAAATTACGCTCACCGGACAGTAACAAAAGTATAAATACTCCAATATGCATCAGACCAACTCTGGCTGTAAACCAAATCAAAATAAAATAAATTGTTCTCACATTGCTATTAATTAATGCAATTACAAATTCTTACACTGATCAGCTCTAGAATCATTCAAGTGATACAAAATAGGAACTAATACGTCCAGTACATCACTACTTTTCAGTACAAAGTATAAAAATTTCTGTAAACAGAAAAAAGTATTAATTTTTAAACAAAGCAGTTAGAAAAACAGTTGATTACCTTGTTGTAGTCGCATATTTTCCAAAAGAATATCAAAAGTTCTTGGTGAAAATGTACTTTTTTGGTCGAATTGGGCAAGTACGTTTGAACCAATGGGTTGTTAAGCAGTCTTGTTACCCCTTTCAAAATAAAATTAAAATCTTCGTCTCTATGTATTCGACTCAAGTAGTTAATGAAGAGATTGTCTGGGGCAGAGGACTAACAAAAATATTAACACTAATTAATAAATGTTCTACTCCTCCGCTTTAATTGTTAAAGATACCTCTTAAATTTGGTTGATTTTGCTTACCTCCTCAGTGTCACAAACATTGGCAGGATTCGTATCATGATCCAGTGTTACTATCAATATTTGTAGAGCTGCCTCTACAAGGGGTTCTAAAGAATCATTGAAGATTAAATGATTATAAGGCACTCCTAAGCCCACAGGGTCATAAGCACAGACTGTATTTAATAGGGACGTAAATAAGGGAAGAGCATGTCTATTTTCAGAAGAAGTAAAATATCTGCAATAAAAAAGTCCAAATTATTTGCTTGATTCCCTGAACTCAGCAAAAAAAGTGTTCACAAAAGACGAGGCAGCCAAAATAAGTTATTGAATGGTTTATGGAAAATTATTTGCTTACAAAATCCATTTGTTTGGATTTTGGGCTATATCTGTAGGTGGCTGATACATGGTTTCGCTGAAGCATGTCAAAAGGAACGTTAAAAGTTCGGTACGGTTAGAATCAAAAGTTTGGACTCTCGGGGGCGACTGAGCAAAACCAACACCTGCTTCCCAAATATACTCGCAGCTGTCTATTGCTGACAGATCTTCTGCCTTATCCTTAGAAGAAAAGAGATTATTTTATACACAGTTCAAATAAATATTATATGTAAAAGAATGTGATCTTACTGGACCCGATTTACGACTTCCCACAACAGTAAAGTCTGGACAAAATAACAAATCCTGTAAAAAATACAATGTTAACAGGTAAATTTAGAAAAATAAGAAAGAACTTGCAGAAATGGCATTCAAAAGAGACTGTGCAAGTGGTATAGATTCATCTTCTTCATCATTTTGACTTGGCAAAGAAGACCAAAAAAATCCTCTCCATTCAGGGTCTTCAAATATGTAGGGCATTAGGCGAGTCAAAAGACGTACGCAGTTCAATACTGAAAAAAAAAGTCCTAATTAAGCAATAATAATTAAATTTAAAAACTCCAACTGAATTAACTTTATGTTTACACATATATGTATAAAAGTGCCTCACAATACCAATTCTATATAAATTCAATATTTTAAATACATTAATGTTATGCATAAATAAACTTAAAATTAGGTGTAACTGTTATTTTTCAAGCTACTATTAACGCTTTTTGTGATAATAATTATGAATAATGAGTTTATAATTGCTTATTGTGTCAAATAGATTAAAAGTTCTATTGTCTTCAATTTTTAATAGATAGTTGTCTTTCTAATACAATTATCTTTAAAATACCTGTTTGTTGTTCTCGTTGAGTTCTACAGCTGTTATCAACTGCTTTTACTATCTTTTCAACTGCTTTGTAGCATAATGTCGCCAAATTTGCAGGTGCCTCCTCTCTCATAGTCCTTATTTCAGCTGCAGGTATTAACGCAAAAATATCCTGCACATTTGTAACGTTTTCTGACCAAAACTGTTCCCAAAAGGCATCGTCGTTCGCATCTATTGCCTATAGTCAAGATAAGTACGTCAGGTATCGATTTTTTGAAATATGTTACATGAGATAATAATATTCTTATTTGCTAACTGAATAATATAACTAGGAAATTATTTGAATTACCTCAGTTTTGGTTGTCAGTTGCACTACAGCTTTTCGAAAATTTAATTTTGTGTCTGCGTTCCCCATGTTTTTGTTTTGCCAATAACTGCCAAAAAGTCTAAACTTTGAGGTTATGTGCAGCACTAGTTTGTAGCTTGTCATATTTTTTTATGGTGGCTATTGTTCTCTTTAGCGAAAAATTAGAAGTGTTCAAACTACATACTCCGAAATATAGATCGAAAAAGTGCCTTACCAACCTTACCCTATTATTTAAATGACATTAACTCGCGTGAGATGCGTTGTTTTTATAAACTTATGACTAGGTCACTTGTGCGATTAATTATAAATAATAATAAGTGAATACAAAATACAATATAGTGAAACTAGTAATAATAAGAGTAAGAACTTATGAATGATAATGAATGAGTAACTGAATACATCTTATTTGTGATATGATACTCGTATCTATGGTATGACCGTATAACATAATATTATCTATGAAATAATACATAACAAAACCTCTTAATGTTGTGTCTCATTGTTTTCGTTAAATTTAGGTCACATATTTTCCTTAATATCCAAATTGAACCATATATATTGCTGTAATAAATTAGTTAGAAACAAACTGGAAATACTATCCGTATAAACTTTCATTCCATTACAAAAGGTTAGTAAAATTTTATTTCAAAAGTTCTTATTATCGTTTTGAATATTTATTTAAAACTATGACATCGTATGATGCAATTCGGTATAATTATTCAACGCCTCGTAAATCGGACTTTAAAGATGAAGAAGAAAAGTTAAGTGAGTGGAAATTAGCCTTATATGGGCTAATTTTATCATTGATAGTAATCACTGGGAAATTGTTTCATGGAAATCGTAAGTACTAATATATAAATCTATTTATTAATATTTTGATCTTACTGATTTACAGCAATAAAATTTTCGAATTTTAGGTGATGAACTATATTCATTAGTTTTTGAAAAGCAACTATTCAAGCATGGAACATTAACTACAGAAGGAGAGCTGATGATGAGACACACATGGAAAACTGTGGCAAAATATAGTCAAATTTGGTTTCCTGCAATTTGTGGATTAGCTACTACGTGGTTTACATGGTTGATTGTTTATTTGGACTCCAGAGTACCAGGTGTGCAACCACCTAGTCCCTTATCACCATCTAAATACAAGTAAGTAATTTTAAGTGCTACCTTTTACCATTTACAACTACATTTAAAATTGCTTTACAAGGAGGAGCTGAAATTAGTGTATGCATTTGAATGCTTTTTGTTGTAGGTTACAGTCAGGTCACACGTTCCATTTGAACTATCTTTTTGCTGTAATAGTAGGTATTTTTGTATTTACCTACATGTATGTAAAAGAAATTTACATACAATTCTAATTCAACTGCAATGTTCAAATTAAATTTACAATTGACAGTATATTAATATTAGTTGTAAGAAATTACATTGTTTTAATGTACAAAACGCTAACTATGTATGTATTTTTTTAAGTATTTTTAACATTAATTTTATTTTTAGTCATGTTTTGAATAAATAATTAATTTCTCTTGTTCTGAATAACAATTAAGTATGTGCAGCTATTTGCTATTTGTATTTTTTTAATGTTTTTTATACCTCATACATATTTATTATTAATAATTTATTTATGTATAACTGTAAAAATTAAAATTATTGAAAGCAAATTGTACTATTATTACATACCTGCTGTTAATCGGTTATTTTTAATGAAAAAAGGAATCTTTTTTCTTTGCATCTGTAGCATAGTTTATTTATTATATATACATTTGAATTTTTTTGGAAAAGTAAATTTTGATTTTANACTTTAATTTTTTTATATATACATTTGAATTTTTTTGGAAAAGTAAATTTTGATTTTAGAAAATGGCCAGCATAAGTATTTTCGACCTGAAATTCAAAGACCTTGTAAAGGATGGAATAAGTTTTCTTAAACTTGATGTAACAGATCAGAAAGGTACAATAACAAAGTTACAAAAAAGCAAAAATTACTCATTATGTATTTTTTTTACAGTTGCAGAATTAAAAAATAAACCAGTTAAAGAAGTAGAGGTTTTCCAAACTGATCCAAACATTTTATCTTGTTCGCATTGTAATATAGAATTGAAAGACATTACTGAACAAAGGGCACACTATAAATCTGATTGGCATAGGTACAATTTAAGACAAGCTACACGTTCAAGAGATCCCCTTACATTGGAGCAGTTCAATGACGAATTAGGTAAACTATAAAATGTAAAATTATCCTTAAAATTGTCCTTTGACAACATTTGATGTTGACGTTTTTGGAGTGAAGTGTTTACATAAATCGAAAATATGTAATTACAGAAAAATCATCAGCAAGCACATCCAGTTCAGAAAGTGATTCGGAAAACTTCGATTTACAAGATGAATTGCTGACAAGTCAAGGGAAGGTGTTCCTTAAGACGTCTAGTGATCTTGTTGTATCGTTATATCAATGTCTAATTTTTCACAAAAAGGTAACTTTAAATATATCAAATTTTTTAACTTGTGAAAAAATAAGTATACCTCCACGTTTTTTTTCTTCTGAAAATCATAATTTCCTTCTTTTATTTCAAAGGAGATCTCTGCAGATGTAAATGTTAAGGAACGTTTGGAAAAATACAACGAGAAGACCCTTTGCGGAGTTTTTATGTTAGGCGGTGGTCGTTTTTCCGGAGCCATTTTCGAAGGTACCAATCCGATCAAGCACAAAACATTCCACTGTTATACTGTAAGGGCTGGACAGGGAGGGTCCCAAAGCGCGTGTGATAATCGTTTAGGATCTCATCCCAAAAGTGCCGGATCATCCCTTAGACGATATAACGAACAAGCATTAAAACAGGTAATAATAAAACAGGACAAGGATCAAAACCAATGTGGAAGTAGAGCTTGTGTAGGCCAGGGCTATGCACATGTAGTATACTATAGTTGTTATGTTTTAGCATGTCAGCGATATCACCAACCAGTGGTCAGAAGATATTGAAAAGTGTGATGTCATCTTCTATAAAGCTCCCGGACCATATAATCAGTCAGTTCTTTTTGGAGGCAAAAAGCCAATATTAGATCGTATGGATTCACGAGTGCGTAGTATTCCACTTTCTACTAGAAAAGCCACATTTTCCGAAGTAAAACGAATTTTTTATCTGTTAACAACAGCTGCAACTTACGGTAAGTAGAATTTCTAAATCAGTAAGGATAGTCACATAAAATAGATTTCTAGTTAACAATGAAGTAAAGTAAAAGTTTTTCAATGAAAATAAATTGTTTTTAAATAGAGTTATTTTTGAATGAATCAGTTTAAATTGGTTTAATTTAATTTGTTATTAAATAGTTTTTATCTTATTAGCTGTGTTCGTTTAGTAAAAAATTTTACAATTTTGACTTAGACAAAAAAATTGTTCAGTTACAAAAGAAATCAATTACAGAATGTCAAACCTTTTCAAAAGAAAGTAAAATTAATTTTAGTAATCATAAGTTTGCAAATTATAGAATCAGAACAAGTAACGCTACAGTGGATATTCGATCAGAAACTTAATCTAGCCGAAGCTATAAAGAGAAAACAAAATTCGAAAAAAGTAAATCGCTCTAAATCTCGCGAAGGAGCCAATCGGCCTGATCCATGTCCATCGTCACCTTCACCTTCGGACAACAGTTCTGAAGATGCCATCGAATTGGTATCTACAGATCATAATGTAGGTTTTGAGGAGTCATTTCAAGAATTTGATGATAGTTTAACACCTGAAGAACGGCAACGACACCGAAAGAAAAAAAAGAAAAAGCCAAAAATTAATATTAAATCGCAATTGAAAAAACAAGAGGCGCAAGAAAAAAATGAAATTGTGACCATTATCGCTAATGGTGACTTAGAGAAGCTAAAGTCATATCTTTGTGACAAGACAAAAAACGAAGAAACAAGTGAAAAAGAAAAAGTAGGTAATGCAATAAATCTAGTGTTGGATGAAGATAGCAACATGTTATTGCATATAGCAGCTAAAAACGAAAAACCTGAAATTGTGCTATTCCTATTAGAAAATGGGGCCAATCCATGCTTAAAAAATTCTAGACAACAAACTCCTTATGCATGCACCCAAAGTAAAGCTGTGCGAGATATCTTCAAGGAATTTGCGAAAACGCATCCAGAAATGCGTAACTATTTGGTAAATACAATTTATATTTCCGGTTTTTATCATATAGAGTCAAAAAACATGAAATATCGTTATATGTGTATAAAGTTTGTTAGTATTTAATTTAAAAATTAATTTTCCTTTGGTTAAGGAAACGATTGAAGAAAATGAAGAGAAGAAAAAGGCCCGAAAAAAAATGAAAAGAGACAAAAAGAAAGCAAAAGATTTGGAAAATAAATTGAAAGGGGAAGAGGAAGCCGAAAGACAAAGATTTCTGAACTTAAGTGACAGAGAAAAGGTAAAATATATTAAATAATACTCTTTCAAACTAGTGTTATTTTACGTAAAATATAATAACTATAAATTTCTCCACTAAAAGCACTTTAAAAAAATATATTTATGGCAAAATAAATAATATTAAGGAATCGTTAATGATTTTATACAAGTAATGTAAGACTTTTTTACCTCTTTTAAATCTTTTTAAGAGTTGTTGACTTTAATTTTTTTAATGATAATTTTTAGATGGCTTTAGCTGCCGAAAGAAGAATACTGAATAAAGGGGGTTCTGTAATGGTCCGATGTTTCCTATGTGGTGCCGACATTACCGGTAAAGTCCCATTCGAGTATTGTGGAAACTTGTTTTGCTCCGTGGATTGTTTAAAGGCTCACAGGTATAAAAATCCTATAAAATTCTCCTGTTAAAATTTTCTTAACTTGTTTGTTTTAATTCATTAATTATTTAATAAATTTGAACTTTGAGTCAAGTGCAGTCTGTCTTTTAAACACTCCAAAATTCTCTCTTTTTCTTATTTGTAGTTTTGATTAGTAAATAATACATAATAAGAGAAATGGGCGAGATTCAACTCATTTATTAATCTATTAACTGCATATTAACACTGCTTCTTAGATTAATTCTGCAAACATTTTTTGTTAATCTAAAAAAGGCACATATCAAAATGCACTCCTAGTGTTAGAGTTCTACTAGAAACTCTATTACAATGTATTCATTCTCAAGGTAAATTCTTCTATACCAACCACCAAGAAAGTACTTGATTCAAGGTTTATTTTGTGCAAACAAGTCAAAAATTTCACTGTCCAATTAAAACTTTTTCAGCTCTTAATGGTTAGGACAGTGTCATGTATTTACCATTTTATTAATCCACCTTATCTATCAATTAATTGTTTTTTCGCCTTTTCTTTTTAAAGGAATTTACATTGTTTTTTAAATTCTCATCGATTTCACTAGGCAGTTCCCATATTTTTAAATGAGCAGGCAAATACATCAAACCGCATAAAGTCACTACTGCAATAAGAAAAGGCCAAAATAAATATATTTAATATCAAATTAATAATAACAATACTTACTGTTTAAAATACAAGGAAAAGTAACATAGAAACTTAAAGTAGCTGCTCTAAAGTATAATGTCTCTGAAAGATATAATAGAACAGACAGTAAAATCGAGAAGGCTCCCAAACTAACAACTCTAAAAATGTTTTACAGTTTGAAAAGGCTTGTTTTTGATGTAAAACACTTACGGTTTGTAATGAATGTACAGAGTACAGTGTATTAAAACTATAGCCTTCAATACTGAAAACATTCCGAGAATTCTAGAAGTCGTATACTCCTCTAAAAACAAACATTAAAAAAATTTTAGTTAGTAACATAAACTTTAAACGAAACTGTTTCGATCGTGATACTTTCCATCAACGAAATTCGAGTCCGATGTGAAATTACTTAGAAATGATCGCTTTTCAATGTAACTTCGTACGGTCGTTCCTAAATCCATAAAAGCCACAAATGCTATCCAACCACGAAACGCATACATTATCTTACAACTCATTATTTTGATGTAATTTTACGAAAGAAAATTATACTTCTAAAATTCTACTACCTACTATTTTAACCTTAAATAGTTCTATCTGACAGGTATAAAAATACTATAGATACATCATACATTTTCAAGTTATCTGCCTTCATTGTAATAGTGTCTATATAATACATACTAGCACATAAGTGTTCATATGCATTTACTATAAATTAAATTATTTTTCAGCAACGTAAATATGTTTTTTGTAACTATGAAGAAAATAAGTTTTTTTTTGTTGTAAACAGATACGTATTAAGACTTTTTGTGTTAAGTACAAAAGATGGTACGCTGGGACTTTAAATTGATCTCCTCGTTTCTATGGAATTCTGCTTGTTTTGTATTTCTATTAATGCATTCTTGCACTGTGTTCTTCATGTTATCTATGCATGCTGTCATCATGTTATTTTGTTAGGGTACAGTGATGTTTATTATAAAATTATTAATATCAAAATAGAAAAAACTGGTTCAGTGATTTTTGTAAATGATGAGAAAATTTAACAATTAAAAGAAATTGAGTGTCATTGCTAGAAAAGATATCTAGTAGATATTTAAAAAGACTGTTTTAAACGATTTTTGATTTTTGTGTTATATTTTGATAAATTGCTAATTAACTAAATAAAAATACAATTCATTAACCTTTGCAGAATTTGTTTCTGTTCCAAATTTTCATCTGTGTATCGTTGTTTTGTATACATTTTTATCATCCCTATTAATTTATTGGTATAATAATTTTTTTCCCCTTTTTACAGTTTGGCTGATACAGGGCAACAAATTAAGTTGATTGTGAGCCTACCCTCTACCAAAACCACCAGACCTATGCCCATGTCATTCTTCATTTGCTGTTTTACGTTCCAACTTGAATGATTAGATGGTAAGATTTCACTATCTAAAAATTACTGCTTTAATAATTAAAGTGTTACAATACTTATAGGAACGTCATAGTTGGTTAAAAATAACCAGTAAAAAATTTTAACTCATTTTTCAATTTTTAGTTTTGAAAAATTAATTTCCTCATTATAAAACAAGCTGAAAGTATAAAAATTTAATAAAGTTCTTGTGGTACATTAATTAAAAGAACTGTATAGTTAGAAATTACCAGATAATATATTAGTAACAATTTATATATAAATTGATATGTAGTCTACACTATTAAGAAGTTCAGGTTGCGCCGTTTTATGAACATACTAATGAATCATCTATTAAAAATATATATTGTGTTTGCATTTTTAAGAAAATAAAATATAAAATACTTATGTTAAAATGATTACATGTAATTTATTTGAGGTCTTTATTTTTTTTTGTGGTAGATGTTTAGTTTTTAGTTTAATTTTCTTTGATTGAAAAACTTTATGTAAGTTATGTTTTATTTTCGACTAAAGAAACACTAACTATATAACATATTATGTATTTAACTCACAATCAGTATCTTTCGTATTTATTTTAAGTAAGCTAATTAACTTAATATCTTTTTGCAGTTACAACACATAATATTATATGGAATGCTTCTTCTGTTGTTGTGAAGAGACGCTTCATATATCATAGTACATAAATACCTACTGTCTGGATTCATGTTTTCCTTTGGACTTCAAAGATTGTATGTAGGTAAGAACATGCCCCTTTAAATATTAATTAATGATTTTATTTTTTTATTTTTATTCTAAAAAATTTGAAAACCATATTACTCTCATAAAAATACCTTAAATAATCTTAAATTTGTACTAGCGTTTGCAATATCCCAATGGCAACATCACACAAATGTGGACGTCATTTACGGTGGTTGGCCGTTGATTGTGGCAGTCTTTGTTTCACTCCAGAATGAAGCCTTTGATTTTCTATTCACTAAACACAAATGAGAGTAAGTGACAATTTTTTTACCATATACAGTATGAAGAAAATGCATAAATAAGTTACCATTATTGTAAAGTAATTCTTCGAATTAATTATAAATGTAAGTATATTCACAACAGTATAAAAAAAGTGCTGCTAAATGTAAATTATTTAAGTAATGTAATTTATTTATATCATCTTTAGGGAGTATTTGCAATTACTTTACAATTCTGTCACATTTATAATAAACCATGTATACTTGAATACTGTTTATTGTAGCAAATCATTTTACAGAAACATTGTGCAAATTATGGACACCACATGTCGTGGGGCATATGCTGTAGGAGTCTTCTCTCGTTTAAAATTAAAGAAGCCAGAGAGTGCCTTTTTGCCATTGGAAGCAGAGAGAACGAAAAAAAGTTCCAGTGCACAAAATTTATATAACAATAAATCCTTTCTGCCCATTTCTAATTCCAGTAAGTATATTATTAGCCTGCAAGCAGTTGAAGATATATTTACATATTGTTTGTCTTATAACTTTGTCTTCGTGACATCGTCAGATTATTAATTTGATATTTTAACAAATTTACAGAACCATTACATACAACATCGCCACTGTATGGTGGCCAGTGGTTTAGCAGTCGTTCAGATGCAGCAGTAGCTGACGGAAGTATACTTTTTTGATACTGGAAATAGAAGCAGTGAGCTGTTGCTAAAGAAAGGATTTGTGGCAATGAATTGGTAAGTAATAACATTATTAACATAATTGAAAAGGAAAGAATCTCATTAAATATTTGTTTTGAACATACAGCTGTTTCTTTCACATATTAATGGTAGATCTGCCATTTTAAAGTTTTACTGATTTACTTGCTTTTAGCTGAGTCTACTTCATTTTGTGTCTTGTTTATTAATTTGCTTTTTTGCCCATTTCTACAGATTGGTCGACAAATGAGAGAGAGCGTTGATGTTGACGTCTACAATCATTCCATTTTTTTGGGCGTGGTTTGCTGTGGATGTCTTTACCTTGCAGCATTATGAAGTCAATGGAAGAAATGGAAATGTATCTGAAAAACACTGAAACAGCAAAGGGTAATGCATTTCGTTTATGTAAACCCTTGAGCATTACATTCTACAGCTAATTAAGGTGAGAATACATCACAATTAACATTATTAATTTCTCATTACTAATCTTTTACCACCCTGTCTGTTTCAGATCGACGGTGGAGAAGAAAAGAAGATCCCATAGTTAAAAAAGTTCTCTATCTTGCATGTTCTTAGACGTTCATTTTATTTGAATTAGTTTTTATTTTGCATGCTTATTTTGTTCATTTTATTTAAACTAATTGTTGATGGTAGACGTTCTTATTTTATTTTTTGTATATAGTAGTAGAGTAGCTAACACGTTTAGTAGTTGTAGTATAGTCTAACATGTCTCTTGCTTACCTCTTTGCTTAGCTTACTGCATATTCTTACTATTTTGCTTTGCATTTACCCTACGAGTTCTACATGATTCAACGTTTCGTTATCGTGTGTGTTTCTTCTCACCCTTGTGGAATTAGGGAGGGCCTCCCCGAACGACTTCCCTTGGGCTTAGCTATTTAGTTGATCTTAAAAGTGTCTTATACACTTTTCGCGAGTCTACTCTAGCGTTACTTCCTTTCAGAC
>NW_020439007.1:639337-641040 GCF_000699045.2 Agrilus planipennis | reverse complement strand
GTATTTAAATAAATAAATAAATAAAATATGCGTTTTTAATTTTGTCCTCAGGCTTGAACAACAATAAAGAATAAAATAGCACAAACATTCTAAAAAGAAAAGAAATTGTGTCAATTTCTGAATATTACCAGAGCCATCATATGCTCAGGAGCTGAACTATTTGTAAGAAAGATAAAGTTAATCCTACGTTTCAATTCTGAATTTGAAAAAAGATCCGATGCAACTTATGCTCTCCTAATACAAATGCTGGAATTTATGAAAATTTTCGGTTTTCAGCCAAATACGAAGGTTGGTCAGAAAGTAATGGAAAAGACCCGATGCAACTTATGCTGTCCTAATACAAATGTTGAAATTTATGAAAAATTTCGGTTTTGAGCCAAATACGAGGGTTGGTCAGAAAGTAATTGAAAAAGATCCGATGCAACTTATGCTCTCCTAATACAAATGTTGAAATTTATGAAAATTTTCCTTTTTGAGCCAAATACGAGGGTTAGTCAGAAAGTGATGGTAAAATAAAAAAAAAATGAAATTTTGTTCCACAACTTTTCGACCGACCCCCGTATATGACGCAAAACTGAAAATTTTGTTAAATCTGAAAATTTGTATTAGGAGAGCATAAGTCGCAAAAGGTCTTTTTAAAAGTACCAATTTTTAGCGCGGAATCAACTATATCGCAGTCTTGTTTTTCTACATCATTCGGCCTTAAAACGTTTAATTGTACTATTACTCATAATTTATGTTCATTTTCAGTATTATAACAATAAATTAAATTTCTCAAAAGATGTCTTAGTGTTATATTTAATAAGTAAAACGCTGTTTATATCAAAATGAGGTTTATTTAGCAATTTTATTATTTATTTTATTTAAATAAAATACAATTTGTTCAATAATACATTTATTGTTGCAAATTAATAGCATTTATAAGAAACACAACGTATGAACATCGATAGATAAGTATTTCAAATAACAATACATTAATATAAACAAAATATCCAAGATGTAATACATTTTAACGACTTATAAAAGTTAAAAATAAAATACCTGTAAGAGAGACAAGAAAATCAATAAAATTTCAAAGAAAATACATTTATTATACATAAACTGTCATACCATTATTATTTAAATGCAAGATTAGGGAGAAAAAAGCCTCCCTAACCTTCTGTGGCCTCCGCATCTCCCCTTATAGCCACCCTATCCACCCAAAACGAACATTAATTTTGAAAGCGTAAACAAATAATTAATTTAATTTAACAATTATACCAAAAAATCAATTTAGAAACATTTTAAATATCAACCTAAATTATGATTATAAAGATACAACAGTTTATGCAGTAAAAAACAAAATACCTGTAAGAGAAAGACAAGAAAACACATGAAATTTTAAAGAAAATACAATAAAAAGCAAAAATAGAAAATGATGTCTTCGTTCTTCTTATGAAATACCTCATAATCTGAAAGCAAGTAGTGCAATTACAAGGACTAACGACAAATACTAATAGCTTTGGTAGAGAAGATCGGACAGATTTCGCCAAGGCAAGCTGGGCAGTCGCCTATTGCTCCTATTCCAGATAACCCACTGTACCCTGTCTGAAAGGAAGTAACGCTAGAGTAGACTCGCGAAAAGTGTATAAGACACTTTTAAGATCAACTAAATAGCTAAGCCCAAGGGAAGTCGTTCGGGGAGGCCCTCCCTAATTCCACAA
>NW_020439007.1:631105-638005 GCF_000699045.2 Agrilus planipennis | reverse complement strand
CGACATGTGGTGTCCACAATTTGCACAATGTTTCTGTAAAATAATTTGTTATAATAAACAGTATTTAAATATAATTGGTTTATTAAAAATATAATAACTTGAATTGTAAAGTAATTGTGAATACTTCTTACAAATTATATAAATAATTTACATTAACCAGTACTTCTTTTCTCAATTTTACTATATGCAAATAGAAAAAGGGAACATTATTTTATTCCAAAACAATCGCTATTTTTTATTAAGAAGCATTTTTTTAACAATGATATAATTACCTTATTATGTTTCTATACTCTTATCTTCGTTAATAATAGAAAATTTAATTAAAAAATAAACAGCACAATTATAATAAATCTACCTCATAGTTTTTTGCTCGCATTTTTAAATATAAAACCTTTATCAAAAATTGTATAAAAATTACTAGTGTACAGTACACAACGTAAAAATATCCATATTACACAAATGCCCAAAACAAGTAAGACATTCATTAACATAAAAAGTGTAATGAAATCATAATTATTTTCATACATTGCTTAGGCATGTACCACATAAATTTAAATAATTATTTTACGAAAATCGAAAAAGTTAGTTGCTTACAAATTTCGACATTCACTGTAACATTTATGTTTATCAAGCCCACACTAGCATTATAAGTTGAATTTAAATAGTTACGTATCGGCAACCCACTTAACTGCTAAGCATTCTCATAGTCGAAGTAGCAATTCTAATTTCTTTAATAAATACCGCCTGCAAAGAGGGTTTACAATACAACACTACTCAATTTTAGCAACATAATTTTAGATTCTATAAACTCATAACAACATTATTACATTTTTATTAATTAATCTTTTTAAATTGGGGGTTGAAAGTGGTAATTTCTAACTAAAAACTTCTTTTCACTAATGCCCTTATCTTGGTATTTTTAACTCGTTTAATAAGGGCAAAATTAATTTATCAGTAGATGAAAACAACGTTTTTAAATTAAGATTGGAAAGTACACGCCGGTAATTTCTAACAATAAAAAATCTTTCACTGATTCCTCCCCTAACAACTTCAAAAGGTTTTGATACTTTTAACTCATTTATTAGAGGAACAATTAATTTATCAAATAAAATTAAGTAAACAATAAATGTTTTCTTTTGACGCGCTCTAAAAAACAGGAAATAAAGAATTAAACTTCCAAAGAGAAGATATGAAGAAGTAAAATTTTCAAAATTTAGATAATTCAAAAATGTAAATGTTTCTTCTATCAAGAAATCAAAATTTTTAAGTATTTAAACTATTCAAAACCAAACCTTAAGAGTTATTAATCACAGCAACGTTATTACGTTCTGATATGTTTCAAAAATAGATATTTCCAGTTAACCAAGTAGTGGGCACAGCTATTAGAGCTAAAATTTTTGAGATAGTGAAATCTTACCTTCATTAAATAAAAAATCATTCCAGTTGAAAAATAGAACAACATATTGTGTATCCTGCATGAGAACATACATTTTGTGGTTTTCTTAACGGATCAAACTATAAAATGGAAAAATACAATCAATTACGCTAATAAATTGCAAAATAAAATACAAATAAAAAACTTACAAAATAATAAAAATGCATAAAAATTTGCAGTTAGTTTGTAACAAAAACAAATTTCGTTTCTGTTTTTTCTGTAAAAATTAACAAAAAGGTTTGGTCATTTTTTACTCCTAGATTCTTGGATAATTTCTCAACATACAAATACATGACAAACGAAATTGTTTCATCTTAAATTATAACATGGACATTTTCAATAAATAGATAATTTATTTTCTTTATTTAATATGGTTTAATGAATTATTGCATTTTAGTTTAGGTAAATAAACAATTTATCAAACCACACACATACACTTACCTAATTAATTTGTGTGACTATTAATAAAGTTTTAGTCAGTTATTGCATACAATAAGATTTAAAACTATGAGGGCTACAATTATCATAATATTCACACATATACTATAATAAATTTAATTAGACGGCTAAATTTATTAAAACCATCAGAATAGCAAACCAAAAGACAAACGCGGAAACACCAGACTTTACAATTTGACAGATTTCATAGATAAGAGCATAGATAGATAAGAGACATAGTCATAGATCATCGATAAGTTGATAGATATTGATAGAAATCATAGAAAATAATGGAGTGACTACAGACCGCTGACCATTATTTGAATGTTTATTCTTAAAGAATAATTTAAAAGGACAATAGCAGTGTAGTTTGCTATTTCAAATGTTATTTCTAACATTAAATAAAACTTTATATATTTATTATTCTACCCTTGTACTTAGTTAGTGTCTTTAGATAGAACCAACCTCAACTTCTAAATCTACTGACTACTGGCTGTCAAGTTCGGTTTTAAACCGTAGAATATTACATAATTATTTACTAATATCCCGATGAAAACAGCCATGGTAAGCATAAGAAATAACTTATTTTTATTTGCATTGATGTACTTATTTCTTTTCTAGATCAAATTTCGGGCACCGTGTTCTACAGGAATTAACCTCCTAAACAATGCTAAACACTTAAATGGTAATTTTAGTAGTATTTTATGCAGACATGCCTCTGAGTCGGTTCAGCCCCAATCCCAATCGGCATGTCAGCCCCAAAAACCGTTGCCTGAATCGCAGCCTCCACCAAAGAAATATTCTCCATTTCAAAATATTAACAGCAAGGCAGAATATGTTTTGGCTCGTTTAGATGACTTATTCAATTGGGCTAGAAAAAGTTCATTTTGGCCAATGACATTCGGTCTTGCCTGCTGTGCCGTAGAAATGATGCACATAGCAGCCCCAAGATATGATATGGACAGGTAGATAAAGAATTAGTAATGTTTGAGACGCTTAAGGAATTTATTTTAGGTTTGGGATTGTCTTTCGTGCTTCTCCCAGACAAGCTGACGTTATGATTGTGGCTGGTACATTAACAAATAAAATGGCACCTGCCTTGAGGAAAGTTTATGATCAAATGCCTGAACCACGATGGGTTATTTCAATGGGAAGCTGTGCAAATGGGGGAGGGTATTACCACTATTCATATTCTGTAGTAAGGTGAGTTTCCTAT
Source organism: Agrilus planipennis (assembly GCF_000699045.2). Taxonomy (NCBI): domain Eukaryota; kingdom Metazoa; phylum Arthropoda; class Insecta; order Coleoptera; family Buprestidae; genus Agrilus; species Agrilus planipennis. The sequence continues at coordinate 634,916 of NW_020439007.1, read as the reverse complement.
TAGAAGTTAAGTTGTATTATCCTTAAAATTAATCCTTCCTAACTTTGGAACATCCTGATATTGATATTTTATTCTCCTATGCCTATATAGAAAATTTACCTTACATATAACCTGAGTGGTTAATTTACACCCTTTGAATTGAAGTATATACTCTGTTTCATTTGGCACGGTAATGATATTTTTATTTTAAGAGGGTGTGATCGAATAGTACCTGTTGATATTTATGTACCTGGATGCCCACCACCAGCCGAAGCTCTGTTATATGGTCTCTTACAACTGCAAAGGAAAGTAAAAAGAATAAATACAATACAAATGTGGTATAGAAAATAAATTATTTTTAGTAAAGAAATGTTAACTTTTTCCTTTATAATGTAAAATTTCTTGTTGCTGTAATATACCCTATTTATTGCTCTTACTTTAAATTATTATATCATTTTGAATTATTTTCTATTGTGATATACAAAATTTTATAGAGAGCATTAAAAATTACCTATCCTTCAAAAACGTCCTATAGCTCGAAAAACTTCCTGGAACGGTACCTAAAAAAAAAAGTACTGATAAATCGTAAAAATAACAATATGTGTAACATTAACAGCTATATTTTACATGTTATTTTATCCCCCGTGTAAAGACTTAATTCCGCGTGTACATAAGAAAAGAAAAGGAAAAATAAATCACAAAATTGTTAAAAACAATTTGAGTATATTTTCTGGCGTTTAGATTACATACAAAACACAAGTATATGACTATCGTTTCTAAATGATAGAAACATTATTTATTGTTTTATATTACATCACCTGATTCTCTTAGAATCATACACATAAAAATTGTTTTCTAATAAACATTAAATAGAGCACAATTATCTACAAGTTAAGTATTGTATTCATTCATGTCACAAACACGGTTTGATTGAGGCTTTTTTTCTTTCGGTTTTCTTTCTCAATCCCATTTTGTATATTATTTTCATTTTTTTTATTTGTTTTATTAATTCATTAATTTTTCCCATGTATATATTTTAATAGGTCTGCTCTAATAATAAATTTATAGGCACAATATCGGATAAATCATAATTAAAATGTACACGCAGTACAGTGAATAAATAACGTAAAATAAATAACTAAAAATTCGAAGATAAAAATTACATATACTCTGTGCCCATCCAAAAAAAGAAACACACAATTAATAAAAATATTTTCACTAACTATCATTTGATGCTATTGCTACTGTAGTTTTACAATATTGCTAGCAAGTTGTTTTTTATCACAATAATTGGTCTTGGCCTATAATTAAAAAAAAATTACATAAAAACATTTTGAATGACATTAATACAATATTGATTAAAATTTCGCCTTTAAATATTACAGCATTTCTCATAAAAATTAGGTAATGAAAAGAATTCAAATTCCTTTTTTACTTGTATTACATGAGAAACAGAATTTTTAAATGATATATTGCTAACAATGAAGGGAAATTTGAAAGTCCAAAGGCTAAAGGGCCGTTTGATTATTAAAAGAATAAAAAATGATGCAAGTTATTTAAAAAAAAAACCTTCAATGGCCAAACCAATTTTTTACACAACTTCACCCAACCAAAATTTTCATAAATAGATGGAACAGCTTGAACGAATATCAGACAATAAAAAATAAATAAAACTGCATAATATAAAGGGGATATTGCCTGGTTTGTTCTTACCATTTATAAAAACCAAATACGCATATAGTTTGTCTGTTGTGTACACTTTTTCTTATTGTTTTAATAACGAATTCGAATTTGTTGACACACACAACAAAAATATAAGGGATTATTTTCTTAATAATTTTTGTCTTTGTCTACCATGTACACAGACTACTTTTAATATCGTAGCAGATTCGAATTCGAGACATACTGTACATAAGATTTTCACAATAATTTTTAATAAAATACGCATTTTCAAATCGATTTTGTGACAAGTCATGAATTCAACGATTTGTGGCGATCGTTTCCAATTAATTAATTAATTAACTATAAATAGAACGCTTCTTTACTCGTTTAATTAATACTTATTTAGAGAGAACCGTTTAAGCAACAAATTGAAAAATGGGATATAGATAGGGCGTAATGCCACGTCATACAGAAAAAGAAAAAATCTGAACGAAATAAATAAATGAGACAAGACGATTACACTCTATTAAGTAGGTATTTGTAGGGTGTGTCGAAAACAAGCAACTTTTCTTGTTCTAACTCTATAAAGAGTTTAATTATGTCAAAAAAATAATTCTCCCCAAAGACGAGATATTCATTAAAAAATTAAAACGAGGCACATGGAATTTCATACTTTCAATCAGAACAATATAATTTTGCTGAATATGGTATCACAATACTCTTAATAAAAATGATACTAATAATATTAATGTTAACTTTAACTACATTTTGTTGATACATAATACTTAAGTATTATTGTATATTTCCGAAGAAGTTAAACAATTGTTAAGTAAGTACAAAATATAAAACTCTATTTGAAATTTACATTACTATCATTTTTATTAAGTTATAGATTTCAATCAACTTTTGGAATATTTTACTAGACATTTTTGTAGAGAATTGAATGCTTTCGAAAATTAGGTACCAGTTTCACAGCCCATTATTTCAAAATCTGTACACTTCATGAGGTTAACTCTCCAAACAATATTGTACAGAATTTAATCCTCTATAAAAAGACCTCTACCAAATTCAGCAAAGTTACAATTACTTGAATGAAACAATAATTTTAATTTTTACCTCCTACTCTTTGGGAATCATAATTATTTTTATGGTGTAATTTAACTATTTATTAAATCCGAGTCAGGAAAAAATACTGTTCTTCAACTCATCCTAAAGTATAGAATAAGATATACGAATAGACGAAAAAAATTAAATTAAATAAAATTGAATAATTAAAAACTGGATTTTTTTAAGTTATTTACAATGTTCGATCCCAACGGTCAGTCTTTAAATAATAAATAGCTAACATATACATATACTATAAATAAAGCAATAAATATACATTATTTACTTTTTTAAATCGCTTTTATCATAGTCCGGCGGGAGAGTCGCTAAGATCACATGGCTAGAGGACCATTTTTTTGGGGAATATTTCCTGTCTGTTTATGTAGAAAAAGCCCCCACAATATGTGTAGCTAGTTTATTTACAAATTATATATTTTCGCAAGTATGTTTCAAGCGCAGTCTAATTTTCAAAGTATTTTACTTTTTTTTTTCTCTACCAACGAAGAAAAATATTTTGCTTAATTAGGTCCCATTGTTCAAAGGAAAATGGGCATATTTAATTCACTTACCAACTGTAATAAATTAAATTATACACTTGTGGGTAATAATATTTTTTTTCCATAATATTCTATCTTATGTAGATAATCAATTATATTACCTGCACTATTGGTTAAGTACTAAAAAATATTTTTTTAACATTCACACTGACGGTGAGTACTATGGAAAGACAATCAAATATTTTTGAAATTTTTACATGTACCATTGAACTCAACATTAAACAAGACAGTGCAAGAATTTTAATACCATCTAAATTAAGTAAAATTTTACTAGACTATATGCCAAGGAACATCCAAGAAGAAATCATCACATTCATTCATTAAATCATGACGGATTTAATACTAAAATCTAATAATTTTTAATTATTTAAAATTTAATCTTCTGATTAAATACCTAGTGCATAATTTACATAATTTACGTTGGTTGTCCAATAAATAATCCAGCCCATTCTCCTTTCCTTTTTTAATCAACTTTCCACGTTTCACGTTTTCTTTTCTACACGATATTC
>NW_020439007.1:580977-630405 GCF_000699045.2 Agrilus planipennis | reverse complement strand
ATTAGTGGCATGTCTTTATGAATAATTAAAAACTGGATTTTTTTAAGTTATTTACAATGTTCGATCCCAACGGTCAGTCTTTAAATAATAAATAGCTAACATATACATATACTATAAATAAAGCAATAAATATACATTATTTACTTTTTTAAATCGCTTTTATCATAGTCCGGCGGGAGAGTCGCTAAGATCACATGGCTAGAGGACCATTTTTTTGGGGAATATTTCCTGTCTGTTTATGTAGAAAAAGCCCCCACAATATGTGTAGCTAGTTTATTTACAAATTATATATTTTCGCAAGTATGTTTCAAGCGCAGTCTAATTTTCAAAGTATTTTACTTTTTTTTTTCTCTACCAACGAAGAAAAATATTTTGCTTAATTAGGTCCCATTGTTCAAAGGAAAATGGGCATATTTAATTCACTTACCAACTGTAATAAATTAAATTATACACTTGTGGGTAATAATATTTTTTTTCCATAATATTCTATCTTATGTAGATAATCAATTATATTACCTGCACTATTGGTTAAGTACTAAAAAATATTTTTTTAACATTCACACTGACGGTGAGTACTATGGAAAGACAATCAAATATTTTTGAAATTTTTACATGTACCATTGAACTCAACATTAAACAAGACAGTGCAAGAATTTTAATACCATCTAAATTAAGTAAAATTTTACTAGACTATATGCCAAGGAACATCCAAGAAGAAATCATCACATTCATTCATTAAATCATGACGGATTTAATACTAAAATCTAATAATTTTTAATTATTTAAAATTTAATCTTCTGATTAAATACCTAGTGCATAATTTACATAATTTACGTTGGTTGTCCAATAAATAATCCAGCCCATTCTCCTTTCCTTTTTTAATCAACTTTCCACGTTTCACGTTTTCTTTTCTACACGATATTCTGCCTTTTCACGTTCTATTAATTATTATGAAAAATAATACTTTTATTAAAAGGCTAAAGCCTTATCATCTCTTAGCTTATGTACCTAATCATTTCACGAAGGAATGATATGCTCAAAAATTTCGACAAATTCACTTATTATCCTTTCAAGTTAAACCCCTATTATCTGCCACGTAATTTAATTTCCATTTTTGATATCGTGTATTCAATTTAAAGATTCTTTTTTTTATGTACTGTGTATCGTTTAAATTGTTGTAAATAAAAAAAAACATCACTACTTATTAGTTTTGAGTGAAAATAATAATAACAAATGTATACACTGGGCGAATCACAAAAAACACCGCAGTGCCCATGACTATAAAATATCCTTTAGCTATAGTGACAACGAATAAAAGCCTACAACTAAAAAGATAACCAAAGTTGTACTGGGTATTCAAAAGGAAAACGTTAAAAATGTTTCGGATATTAAACTATTTTTTTTTCTAGAGTAAGTTTGGATATAAAATTGTAGTTATTTAAAAAATAATAATCAAAAAGTTAATTTAATAGTTTTACATTTCATCTTTAATTAGCTCGAATTTATTGAGGCAAAAACTTTTAAATTGGCTTTTAAGAAACTACGGCATCTTTTATGACTCACCTTCACTATTACGCAATTAAAAATATACATAATTATTTTACTTCTGTAACTCAAAGCTCACAAATCAGTTAAGATGACACCAAACGATGTTAAATAAATAAATAATAACGTTAGCTTTGAGACAGCTGTAAAATTAAATTTTTCTTTTAGAAAACTGCGTCAAACTAATATGACATATTTTAATTTGCCAATACAAAATTACTGGTCAAAAATCTTCTTCTTCGTTACTTACTGTGACATACGTACATTGAATTAACATGGATACAAACCCGCCTTTTATCAGGTCCCTTTCTCTATATCTTTCTTGCTTTCACTCTTTCTCCGCCCTTTTCCTTCTATCACTACCTCTTTACGTCACACGAAATGAGATCATGTACAGCGTTCGTAGCTACGTGCGCGTGCGTAAGCCGTCGCTATCGCGGCTCCTCCTTCTTGTGTATATCGTTGGGAGGGGGCGCGGTGTTGCACATTTTGTGCGCGGCAGTCACGGTTAACGGCGGTCCAGGACCGGGCATCGCTCTCAGATGCATCAAACCACCCGGATCTTTTGGTCGAAGATTAGCGGGCGGCGCGGGAGGCGGATACATACCAAACAGTTTCGCTCGCTCCTCCTCTGCTCGTATCGCCGCGTCCATTAACGGATTGTAACGGAGCGGTTCATAAGCGCGATAGTAAGGGTCGGCGGAGTGGGGAGGCCAATGAGCTGTTGTGGGCGGACCTGGTGCGTAAGGCGGTGGAATGGTAGGCGGTAGAACCCGCGATCTATCCATTACAGAAGGTAAATGGGTGGACGTCATGGGATTGTGCGAGGGTCGGGCATACGGATTGTACCGGTCCTCCTCTTTTATACGTGGCTCCTCCTTCACACGTATATCGCCGTGATGATCGAGAGTGCCGTTACGTAAGGGAGAACGGTCACGCATCACAGAAGACGACATCAGTTGTTTACTACTTTCCACCAATCTCTGCTGGTGGAGCATTCTTTCACGTTCCTGTTGGCGCTCTAACTCTCGACGTTCCATCTCGCGGCGCTCTTTCTCACGACGTTCCCGTTCACGCTGTTCTTGTTGCTAAAATAATAAATTAGTGGCATGTCTTTATAGCAAATTTACCGTTTATTACCTGTTGTTCTAACTTTCTTTGTTTCTCCTCCCGTTCCCTGCGTTCCCGTTCTTCCCGTTCTCGTCTAAGTCTCTCCCGTTCAGCTCGTTCTCTTTCTTCCCGTTCACGTTGCTGTTCAAGAACAGGGTCAGGTTTTAAAGTCCACGGTGCAGGTGGTGCAAGACCTGACACTGTTGGAGGCAAGGCGTTCACACTGGGGTGGTGAAATGTCGGAACTGTGCGCTGTAAACCTCGCCACGGGTCGTGTAAGGGTCCCATGGAGAGCTCCCTTGACGAAACTAGGAATGCTGAACTTCCCGAATTGAATCCTGCTGCCGAACCATAACGAGCGAAGGGCGATATTGCACTCCCTATATTTTAAGCATGAAAGTAAGTAATAATTAAAAAAGTAACTGTGGAATCATTATTTAGATTTTAGATCAATAATTTTTTTTCTGTATTCCTATAATTTTACCTAAAAACATAAAAAAAATGGAAAATAAAGATACCACTACCTAAATGAGAAGCTGCCGATCCGAAGATGGATCCTGGATGATGTTGGTCGTAAGGTGAAGGTCTGTGACCCGCGAGGGTTGGCGGGAACGCCAAATCGTGAGGTCTAGACAAGGCGGACGCAGCACTTGGAGGAAACAGATGAGAGGGTGTCCGAAGTAAGTCAGGTTTTACTGCCCCCGCCCCTTTCGCTTCCTTCTGCTGATGATGGTATACTTCCCACGCTATTCTGACGTGCATAGCGTTCCATTTTCCCGTTTTCTAAACGATCGCACATCAAATTAACATTGTTTAATTACCAATCATTATTGTACATAATATGTATTTCTATTTCGTTTTGGTTTAAACCATAATAAACTTACAACGTAATACGTATTAATCATTAAGAAAATTCAATAACTGTGGTTTAACTTATCATCATTACATGATTGGCAAGCAATTATTGTTAATTGATTAATAACATAGAAAGTTTGATTGACTATAATGTTTTTATTAAATTATTGTGAGAACATATGTCAAGATTCAGAAATTTTTAACACCAAAAAAACTTTTTAAAGCTTTTAGTTTTATATTTCTTAAATAAGTGCTCAATAATTAAACTATAGGAACCTCCTGAGGGTACCTACCATGGTTTTAGACTTGGTGGGGTCAAGCGGAAGGCGGGGCTGTGGACAGAGATACAGAAATGTTAAGGGGGCGCAAAAGCATGCATGAAATTATTAAAAACGAAAACACAAAAGCAAAAATTAATTTAAAAATGTGCATGAATAATATACCATTAGTTTAAATTTATGAAACCTCAGATTACTGTGTCACTATACGAATTAATTTTTGATAATAACTAACCAAACTATAACTTAATTAATTACAATTGGTTATTATCTTTTAGTGATTAAAATAAATGAAATGAGAGCAAAAGCGATGGTACCGCCGCAAAGAAAAAAGTTATATCTCGAAAGTGGCATTACCTTCGGTTGAAATGATTGTACATGATTGGGAGGCATAAACGGAGTAGGCCCGGTCAGTCCCGGATGTAGAAGACTCGGAGAATAACTGGGATAACTTGGCAATCCCAGGTTTTGACGGTAGAATGGCGAATCAATACCGCCTAACTTTGGTATATCTTTGAACTTTCAAAAAATAAAAATTATATTTAAGAATAACATTCAACATCTAATCACTAATAATGGTTCCTTTTAAAAAAGCATGGTCAAATAAAAGCACAAAGGTTTTTATAACTTCGATTCATTTTCTTTTTTGTAATTCAACTTACAATTGGTGAGGGGAACAGAGTGGAAGCCGTTGGGGGAGGTGGAAGGATCGATGTAGTATGTTGATGCACGTGAGTGTGATGATGCTGGTGTTGATGCATCTCTGTGCGTAAATAAGGAGGCGGTCCCACGTTCAGAGTCCGGTCCTGGGCCGCCAAAAACCGATTGTCCAATTCACGTCGAAGCATATCGGTTTGATCTACGAATTTAATTTATTAACACAAATAACATTCAAATAAATTAAATTTATAATGGTAGCTTACTTGTTTGAAAGAGACTTTCAGCAGAAAATGGATTAGGGGGTGGTTGATTCGACAGTGACGACGTCAACGGACTGGCCCTCGTTACAGTGGGCGGTAACGGGGCGGCGAACATGGGCTGGGGGAACGACGAATGCACTGGAGCCGGTGGCGGAGGATGAGCGGGTCGAGGAGGCACCGGACTGAGCTGGGACGTTACGCTTCCCGACCAAGGCGGTTTACCACCCATGGTAATCAGACTAGAAGATGACGCGGTCGTTATAGAAGGCGGACACGTCAGAGGAGCCGTAACGACACTGCTCCTACTTAAACTTGTTACATTGCTGTAAAAATTAATAAAACTTAAAATAATGAATTATTCGATAGACATTCAACAGTCACCTGTAACTTTCGCGTTCCCTCGCCGGACTGTGTACCTTCGGACTGCTCCGACAAACGATCACATCCCTGTGGTTGGCACTACTGGTGACAGACGACGTCAAAGACGTACCGCTACTGGGCGTTGAAGACGAAACGGCGACGTTCGAGACGACAGCGGTGACCACGACACAGGTGACAACCGCCACAGCCGGATGATGAAGGGTCGTTGGTATTGCCGTCGGTGTGACCGAGGTTGTGGGCGTGACAATCGCCGGCCGATCTGTTATCGTGGGCGGGGGAGGTGGCGACCTCGAAGGGTAGCTAACCGAAGTCGTAGTCGCATATGGTGCGTACAAGGGCTGATAAGGCGTGGACTGGTTGAAATGACCTCCTTAAAATAAGACAAATGTTACATACAATTCTTTCTATTGTATTCTTATCATTTATTACCTGTGGATGCTGCGGTATGCTGGGTGGGAGCAGCGGCGGCCAAATTGGCGGACGTGGCGACCGCTGGACTTTCGGTCCGGCCCAAAGCGGGAGGCGGAGCGGCCGAAAGTGGATGGTGGGCGACGGGTGTAGCTGCAGCCGCTTGCGGCATAGTTGTTGCTGTCATGGGTATGGCCGCGGTTTCCGGCGTAGCCGTCATGGGCGTAACTGTTTTGCACGCGGTTGCGGCAGAAATTGGAGGCACAATAGCGGCCGCCACGGGCACGGGAGGCTGCTGCGCAGGCGCGGGCGACGGCGTGGGTAGGTTGGGTGGCGTGGGTGCGGGAACCGGCGAATTACTTGCGCCATTGGTCGGCGGCAAACTGGGCGGGAGAGCACCAGGGAACTCGTGTTTGCGCGACGCTGGCGCCGAGTCGAATATCACCGAACTATCATCTGAACCCTGTTAAAAAATATGAACTTATGTACATCAGAATCACCCTGTATAGATTTAATAGACTCTCGTCAGTTTGGATATATGCATTAAATAATTTTTATATGCAAACACCTTCGGACACTATTTTATCGTGTATCACATAATTACATTTAAAATAATATTTGTCTAATTTTTATTCATATCCGATTTTGAGAACGAGATAACGTTTCCATTAGCGTCTTCTTTCTTCTGTGATGTGCTTTTTATACGACGGCGTCTTCACGACCCTCTTAGCAGAAACCCGCTTAGTTGGCAATTCGCAGATGATTTTGGGGGATTAAAATTGCTGAAGAGAGAGCGACCTTTTCTTTGTAAACGGTGCAATGTAGTGTTTCAATATCGATCAGCGTAGTTTTTTAATTGCGCCGACTCGACACACAAGTTGTCATCGTTTTTCTTTTCGTTTTCCGTGCACTTTTTTTTTGTTTTAACAAATATTACCCCGTTACCCCAAAGAAAGAGGCAAATAAAAGCGAACATTATGAAACGGATAACACAAAAAACTTCAAACGACTAGACTGTCAGATACGAATACGGTCGAAAAATCCGGCGAGCAGTTATCGAAATTAAAAGTTGAAAATAAGGAAATTCGTTCCAAATACAAAATGATTACTGAAAATTTCCTAACGTTTACAAAAAATACAATACTTGATTAAAATATGTAATTAAAAAAATTGCCGATAGTAAAACTTTTCGGGATTAATTAGGCTTATCAGTATTAAAAGAATTTTATCAAGTAAAAAGTAATTGCTACTTTAAATCTTTTCAAAGATTGAGTTTTTGAACAAAAAAAAAATAGAGTGGCTATACTGTGCAGTTTTTCAAAATTTTGTACCTCTTTTTCATCGGCATTGGACAGAGAAATAGGGGTCAACACGGTCACTTCGTCATCGCCAATTTCGACTTCCTTTTGCGCTTTCTCCACAGTTTTCGCGCTCTCCACGTTGTCTGCATTGTTTACACGCAATTTCACGATAATTGTAGTTTGGCAATTTTGCGACAGTCACAAAAAACAACTCACGTAGAAACCCAGCATATCAAAAAAAAAATCTTTCGAAAACAACACCGATCACATACCTGTATATAATCAAATCTTATTTTAAATCAAGCAGAAATATTTACAAGTCTCTAGCTTATCAACTTTTTTTCGCGCAAAAAAGAGAACAATATATATATAACGCCCTGTATAGAGTCCTTAATTCGCTCTACGACAAAAATAAAACATACACACGTCACACACACATACACGCTACTGTTCCATACTGTACATATTAATTTCACGTTTTGTTAAAAAAAAAACCGAACTGGAACAATATAAAGGAAGTAAAAGTTAAAAAAGTTTATTGTCGAGCGAGAAAAACTGAAACGATTTCTTATTATGTACCACGCTAGTCGACACCTATTTCGCAAATATATTACAAGAATAGGGAAAACCAAGAGTAGACAAAAATAACACCGGTGACAGGCGCGAAGACTTGCGCTCCAAATAGATGGATGACGTCATTTTTTGGAGGGACTTTAAATCGAATATAGGGCAACTTTTTATAAGTATACACCAGATGTTATGACTCTCTCTCTTGTTGAAATTATTGACCTGTCTTATTTAATGAAGAATTTGATATTTTCGTGCAAAAAATGAATATTTGGCTGGTATTTTTTGTACGAACATTTTTCTACGTTTTTTGTATTCTTCGAATGAGATAGTACACGCTTTTTCCATATTATTCACGATTAATTTAACATGACATAAAGCACAATAATATTCCCTGACCACTCTAGTTGTAAGTTTCCTTAACATTCCCCAACTTTTAACAAAGTTGTCTAAAGATAAGTTGATCAATAAAGACAAAAAATGATTATGAGTAGTTTGAATTATTTGGAATACAAGAATATGTTTTCTTCTGAACCATGCAAAACCATCGAAATTAATTACATGTGAAAAATTATAAGACCTTTCTGTGTCCTTTAGAAGCTATGAGCATAACCACGATATATTGAAGGGGGGGGGTGATATCGGTTTACAATTTAATATTTATCTGCTAATAATAAAAAAATAATTTAATAAAGAAAAGTTTTGAAAGTTTTTGTGAAAACGCATACAATCCAATTTACATTCATGTATGTAAGGTTGCATACATGTTCTTGCTACTGCGGTCCATAAAATTAAAAGAAGAATAAAATATGAGCCTAAATCACTCCCAGCAACCCTTTCTTAATGTTTACGAAGGCTCTTCGAAATAGAAAATTAGGCCGTGGATAAACAGACGCACAAATTTTTTGTTTAGTACAGATAAGTAAAAGTGAATATTGAAATTTCGAAAACATGGCACGACAAATTGACCTAAAAAACAACGAGAATCGTTAATCAAACTGTTAAGGGAAAAGCACGAATTCAAGCAACGACATAAACGGAGAGAAAATGCGATATAATTAAGAAACTTACCTTATCGTCATCTCCCTCGCTATCACACTGAAAAAGAGAAACAAAACAAACGGTTAATGGATGGAGAAGCAACAAAAAAAAAAGATTACAGACTCGAAGTCGTCGGAAAAGTAAATGGAAAAATTGGAAAAACAGTTCAGCGCTCGTCTGACCAGTTGATGAACAACTAACCGCCTAAAAATAACCTTTCTCTGGCGTTTTGTTTTTTCCTGTTTGCTTTTAAAAGAACTAATTAATTACTCTCTATAATAATGAAAAACACCTTTTTCCTCGTTGTTGACAAAAAGCTCTGTACTGTTTTAAATTAACGCCACATTTTTTTCCATTTACTTAAACCTACACCATAAACAAAAAAAGGATGTTACAGATATCAAATTTACAATACATATAAAAGCTAATTTAATAATTGCATATTATTGACTAGAACAAATACAAAGGACACTCGACAGTGAGAACATCGCATAATGGAAACCCCGCATGACGTGAACAGACCATAAAATACCAAACCTTCGCTTATAGAAAAGAATATCCATTGGCCTTAAAAATCGACATTTCGTCGTTACTGTTGCGTTAATGATGTAAATCCCCGATATATTTGGTAGTGTTATTAAAAATTCGCAGAAGCAAACAAACTTTAACAAAATACATATGTTATTTCATTACTGTTTTGTATTTTTGTTAGCACCTTTTAATGACTATGTATTCGTTTTTTATATTTGTATGTATGCTTATTTTGTTAACATTCGTTAAAGTGAACAAATCGACATTGTGAACTGCTTTTTTTCAGTTCACACTATCGAGTGTCTAGTATGATTATGAATAAGTTCCATATTTTAAAAATAATAAAAAATAAAATAAATTAANCACAAGGCACTGGAGATAAGGGAAATTTATGAACTGAAAACATTCAAGACATGAGAAGTGAAGGGCAAAAATTAAGATTTTTTTTAGTAAATAAACAAAATAATAAAAAAAGGAATCTGAACAAAAAATGTATGTTTTCATATTATCTAATCACAATTATGAAATGTCCAAGAAATAAAGATTACTTATGAGGTCAACTAAACCACTATATTTTCGTTTTTCTTTTAAATCACTTAATATTATTTTAATTAGAAACTGAGCCAATTGAACCACCCAAATATCGTTTAAAATGATTCATTATTTTCAAAATAAAAAATGTTTTCACAAAAATTTTAATAAAACGAAAATGACTGATTCAGGGAATTTCTAAGAAAAAAAAATGAGATAGAGAAAGAGTCAAGATCAAAATGTAGCTCTAGGTTTGACTTACGCCTTTAGACAAATCTCGAAATACATTCTAAGATTAAATTTAAATCAAATGAAATGTAAAAATCTTATTCTACTGAATGGCTAGAAACAGAACTTGGTCATTTACGACAACACTTTTTTTTTTAAATAATTCCGCAAACAGTAATTATTACTTTCTCACTCTACAGTTAAACAGTAAAAGGAAAATAAATAAATAAAATTTGATACTTACGATATATCCTTTACCAGAACTACACCGACTACTCGTCTGTAATAAAAAGAAAACAGAAACAATTAAAAGACGGTAATTAAGTGACAGATTAAGAATTTCAAATAGACAGTATTACAATAATAATTTCAACTTACATCGCTAAGTCGATCTCTTGAGCTGTCAGCATCTCTGGGGGGTAATGATGACCCTGTAAGTCGTTCCGAAGCCCTACCACTGTCGTCACTGGTACCAGCATCAAGCTGAAAAAAACAAATGACACAATTAACAATAACTATAGCTATTAAAAATTAACTACATGTACTGTTTATTGCAATTAAAAATGCACTTACATGAACATGTTGGTGAGACGAGATATGGTGCGAAATTTGTGGCCTTGGGTGGTGCTCAACACGTGGCGTTTTATCTTCCAAAAGACGTTTAATGTCTTTACTAGCGAGTTTTATCACAGACTAAAAATAAAACAGGTCAAACATAAGACAAATATAAATTTTAAAAATTTCAAATTTTATTTCAATAACAAGTGATATTTTATTAAAATTATCAAGATATGTAAGTAAAAGGTTTCTTTATACGTTAATACAATAATAGGTACTCATGTATGATACAGATAAAGTTCATTGAGTATTTTATCACAAATCCCAGGTAGGTAGGTAGGTACTTAGTTGTTTATTTTTAGGTATAAATCCAATTTAATCGAACTCAAAGATTACTTTTTAACTAGTCATTAAAAAGATTTAACGAAAACATAAAATATAAGTAGTTACAAAGGTATTTCATTGCTTAATGTACTGATTTGAAGTTTTGATAAATGTAATGAACACTTAACAGTATTATACTTCAAATTATCTAATCTTTTTTGAGTTAAGCTTTCAACCTGAACTATTAGTAGTAATTATATTCATTGCTTTCCTAAAAAGTACTTAAATATGACAAGAACTTAAAATGCACGAGCTGATAGTTAGACAGATAATGCATACAAGAGTATTTTTACAATACTTATCTATAAATTGTAATTTAGTAATTGGTCCACATCAGTAATTGTAATTATAATAAAGATGTAATAAATTTAGACAAAGAAACTACGTTTAATTGTAAAGCAAATGCATAGAAAGGGGGTGGATTTTGTAAATGACAATATAAATAATGTAATATCAAAAGCCATACCTCTAAATCATCATAAGTACGAAATGCAAGAATAGAAAACCCATCAATGATGTCCTCTTCGACAATAGGTTCCTTGGATTTTTTCCTACGAGCAGGAGGTCTTTGGGGCTTCTCCCTGAGGACGGCACTTTCAGAATCCTCCTCGCCCGAGTCGGCGGGGTGCTTAGAATTAGCCTTACTCTCCCTCTGCATACGCTGGGCCCTCTTTCGTCGCCGATTGCGCTGTTTTACCTCCACGTCCATGGCCACATCACACTACATCTCGTTAATTACATTACATATTTTTCTTGATTCTAACACGACATCACCATACACGAATTTTTCAGTATTTGTTAGCAAGACCATCGACACCTGGAGGAAAACCAATGGCGGACGAACGACCGCACACTAACACTAACGTCGGTCCTGTTTTCGCCCAACATTTTGCCACCGACCGGTGAAAATGCATCGTACGAAAATTGGAAAAGCACCATGTACAAAACACGACACCCACAATTTAAATTAAACAAAAAATAACACAATTTTTGACAATATTTACAATTTACACAGCCAGTCAATACCAGCAGGCATCCAACGCATGGTGATATCGGTTTACAATTTAATATTTATCTGCTAATAATAAAAAAATAATTTAATAAAGAAAAGTTTTGAAAGTTTTTGTGAAAACCACCCATGGTAATCAGACTAGAAGATGACGCGGTCGTTATAGAAGGCGGACACGTCAGAGGAGCCGTAACGACACTGCTCCTACTTAAACTTGTTACATTGCTGTAAAAATTAATAAAACTTAAAATAATGAATTATTCGATAGACATTCAACAGTCACCTGTAACTTTCGCGTTCCCTCGCCGGACTGTGTACCTTCGGACTGCTCCGACAAACGATCACATCCCTGTGGTTGGCANTTGTAATTTTAAGTAAAATTAAAAAACAAAAATAAAATTTGAACAAGATTATTGAACTCAAAATCTTTATGGAATACTGCAATTAAAAAAAGTGAAAAAAATCATAGAACTCAATAGTCTATGGAATACATGTTAAGATTGGTTTCTTATTCAAAGAAGTCCTTATTTTAATATTTAAAACAGTAATAACTACATTCGGATAAGAACGTAGTTTATAGTGGACAAAAAGGATGAATAGGTCTCACTTTTCCTTAATAAACGCTATCTTCAAATTCAGCTGTTTATATATAAGCTTCAAGTTTAAAACATAGTACCTTTACAAAATATTAATTAATAATTAAAATAATTAGTAAAATAATACGTTTTTGATAAATCATTCGCTTTATTGAAACGAAGTACGATATTTCTCTAACTTAGTTAAAATTAACTTAAAAAAAAGCAATAATTCATTAACAACATCAGTTAAAAAAAAGATATTACATATTTTAATGATATCGAATTAATTTAAGCTTGTGCAGTGAGATGTTTGTGAACACATTCTTCTTTGTTAATTAAATGAGTAGTTTTGTTAACCAGTTGCATGAGAGTTGAGAGATCATAAGCCCAATCATTCAGCACATCACTGGGATCCTTCGATTGCTGAAAGTGTACAACGCCAGAAGGACGATCTGTCTTGGCCTGGACATTTTTATTTACAACCATATTAGACAAAAATTCTTCGATTTCTGAAATACTTAAATCCAGTAATTCTGCCATTCTTGATAAACGAATGCGAGTGTAATATTTCGCCATCACACGAATGTTGTGTTCCACAATTCTATTTCTATAGACAAAAACACATAATAGTAATAAATTTCTACAAATCAAAATCAAGCTTAAAATTTTTCTTTGTAAAAATGTCTAAACACATTAAAAATGACAAATTAATAACAGTTCCTTTAAATTTAAAACAAATAAAATCGAATAGTGTTTTAATACATTACAATTTTTACCTTAAATCACTCCATCTTTGTTTAGCCTGTTCATTTCCACTAAAAACTGGTGTTGCTTTCAAAGCCTCTTCATAAACCTCACAAAGACCAGACCATTTTATGAGTTCAGGATTGACAAAAAGTTTAAGCAACTGTTTAAAAAGTGGAATTTCCTCCAGTGATTTGTCAGTCAATACACGATGTGTAAGATCTGCCTGCTCATTATCATGAGGTGCCAAAATTAAATACAGAACAACGGCTTGTGCAGTCGCTATACGTTCATCGGGGTTTCCCTGAATCGAAGGTGTATTGAGAACTGCCCTATAATGTTTACATGTAGCCAAATAAGAACCTTCATGTTGATCCAATTGCATCATTAGACGGTAATACTTGAGTTTCAAGTCCTATGCATAAAACAATAATTATTAAGGTAATATCAAAAACAGTCATCATTAAACATCATTTTATAGCATGATAATAAACTTACTTGTGTACCCTCATCATCGAAAAATTTAGTGTTTATTTTCTTTGAAATAATTTGAGTTCGTATGTAGTCTTGTTTGGCTAAACAAAGACGCATTTGTTCAAGAATAAGTTCTACTTTTTCTCTCTTTTCCATTGACCCATAAGTTTCCACCTGTAATTCCTGAATAATATTTGCTGCCTCTGTAATATTGCCTTCTTCCTCTTTTATTTGTGCCAGTTTATGAGTTAAACGAGCTCTTTCAACTTCTACATAAATTTTTCCTTCTGTCACATGTCTATTAATAAAAAACCAATTAATCAACAAGCCTCATCAGCAAAAACAAGCTTATATACAAAGTACCTTAATGTTTCAATTAGTTTAACTTTTGTCTCTTTGTCAGGTGTTTGATGAACATAAGAAACACACTCTTGAACCATTTTTGCTATGGCTTGCTTTAACTGTGCCCTCCTTTTTGATAGTGTTATAATATGTTCATTTAGAGCGGTCCAATTGTTAGCATCTTTACAAATCTGACAAATAGCAACTAATACTCTTCCAGTTGATACCATATCAGCCCCAGTACGGGTCTGTTTCTCTAATGACAACAGAATATCTAACGCATCATGAAGTTTACCAGAAGCAGCTAATTTCTTGCATTCTGGAATTTTTTCATCGCAAGTGGAAGTGTAATCCACTTCCATTTTTACAATTTTTCCAGAATCTGTAGCCATATGCTCCATCTTGAGAAAATAATTTTACGATTAACGCTTCCACAAAGAAATAACTAACCTATAAATAATAAACAAAGAAATGTTATGAAAAATGTAGAAAATTTTATAGCTATTTATACTAGTATTTCAAATGCTTATTTTATTAAACTTACAGTATAAAATTATTAAACTTCGAAGTTAAGTGAAAAGTGAAATAATGGAACGGTAATAAGATAATCAAATACTGCCGGTCATCCACAAATTGTAACTTTTGGGAGTTTTTTGTTATCGTTAATCCTTATGTTGCTTGCCTGGATTTGCCTTGCAGTTGGCATTAACTAATTATCTATGGTCAGTTGATCGGCCCATAGATTAGGATCGGCCATTGATCGGCTTACTCTTTGTGTATCTATTATCTATGATCTATTATCTATGTCGGCTTTCGATTGTCAAACGTTTGTCAAATGTTAGCTCGTGTTTGTCTTAAAAATAAAGTTTTTGGGCTAAAAAATTAGTGTATTGATTATTTAAGAGATCTTGCTTAATTAACAACAAAATGACATTAACGGATGGAAAATCGGAGGATGAAACGCCACATTTTGTACCGCCTTTAATTCAGGATAATCCTAACGGCTGGGGCCCATGTGAATTACCGGAGCAATTTAAAGATATGCCGTATCAGCCCTTCAGTAAGGGAGATCGTTTAGGAAAAATTAGCGATTGGACTGGTGCTGCATTTCAAGATAAAAAATATGCCAGTTAGTTTTTATTATTTCTTAACCACACTTTATTCATTTAGTTTTGTAATACATACATTTTTATTCCAA
Organism: Agrilus planipennis; assembly: GCF_000699045.2. Taxonomy (NCBI): domain Eukaryota; kingdom Metazoa; phylum Arthropoda; class Insecta; order Coleoptera; family Buprestidae; genus Agrilus; species Agrilus planipennis. Next base: position 615,422 of record NW_020439007.1, on the reverse strand, counting down.
ATAGATAAATACGCGTCCCAATTCGGTTCTGGAAGTCAGTATGCATATTATCATGACGAAGACGAAAGTACTTTCCATTTGGTTGACACAACTCGTGTTCAGAAACCTCCATATCAGAGAGGCCGTTTCAAGACCAATCAAAGAAATATGCGTGGAAGAGGTATACGGGGAGTTCAAGCTGGCATGCAGGCATTGGGGAAGGGATTAAAGGCACGTGAAAAGGACAGGAAGAACCAGATGAAAAAATGGGGTCAAGGAAGGGTAAGTAATTTATCATTACATAATTGAGCATATGTAAATTACTATTTGTTGCTTTAGCCCCAAATTAAAATTCGTGATGCATCTGTAACAGTAAAGCCTGATTGGGTTACAATTGAAGAAATGGACTTTCCACGGTTGGGAAAATTGTCACTTCCCAGTATAAAAGAAGGTAATAAGTAATGTTATTTAGTTAACAAGCAATAGAATTATTTATTCTTACTTTTTATTTATTTATTATAGGTGATGATATAATGTGTTGTGGTGAACTAGAATACTATGACAAGTCTTATGACCGTGTCAATGTTAAAAATGAGAAACCTCTTCAACGTGTTGATCGTATTTTCCATACTGTAAGTCCTTTTAAATAAAATTTGTTCCATTTTAATCGCATATTAATTACATTTTTAAAGGTAACTACCACTGATGACCCTATCATTCGTGTCTTGAGTAAAAATGAAGGAAATGTTTATGCCACAGATGCCATTTTGGCTACTATTATGTGCAGCACTCGCTCAAATTACTCTTGGGACATAGTCATTGAAAAAATTGGTTCGTTATTACTTTCTTTTCTTTTTTTTTATAATTAATTAATACATTTTCAGGTGATAAATTATTTTTTGATAAGAGAGACAATACAGAATTTGATCTTTTGACGGTCAACGAAACCTCTTTAGAGCCCCCTCAGGATGATGGAAATTCGCTGAACTCGCCTAGAAATTTGGCTCTAGAGGCGACTTTCATCAATCACAATTTCAGCCAGCAGGTTCTCAGGACTGGATCAGGTGAACCCAAGCACAAATTTGATCATCCAAATCCTTTTGTATCTGAAGAGGAGGAGGGTGAAGTTGCTAGTGTTGGATACCGCTACAAGAAGTGGGACCTTGGTGGAGGAATTGTAAGTACATTTAATTTTTCCCAGGTGTTTACTGTATATTTTTTAAATATGATACTAGTACCACAATTTTTGCTTAGTTCTAGTTGCACCTAAAGCTTAATGTAAAAATGTATTATTAATCACCGCTTTTTCAGGTATTGATAGCTAGATGCGAGCATGATGCTGTTGTTCAATCCCCTAACGGTGAGCTGCAGTTCCTCACCATCAAGGCCTTGAACGAGTGGGATTCGAAGGTCGCAAATGGGGTCGAATGGCGTCAGAAGCTAGACACCCAACGTGGTGCTGTTCTAGCCAACGAACTACGCAATAATGCGTGTAAATTGGCCAAATGGACTGTGCAAGCCCTTTTGGCTGGCAGCGATCAGATTAAATTCGGCTACGTCTCACGCGTGAACGTGCGTGATAACACACGTCATGTAATTTTGGGAACGCAACAATTCAAGCCGCATGAATTCGCCGCCCAAATCAATTTAAATATGGACAACGCTTGGGGTATTCTAAGATGCATCATCGACATTGTTATGAAGCAAAAGGATGGAAAGTATTTGATCATGAAGGATCCGAATAAACCGATGATTAGACTTTACGATATCCCAGATAATACTTTCGAATCGGACGGGGAGAGTGAGTCGGATGAAGACGTCCAGACGGATTCCAATGCGTTCCAGACCCTTTATCCGTACACAAACACGACAAAGAGAACTTAATTTGTCTTCATCTGGATAGGAAAAGGTCGGTATTAAAACTATTTTATGATTTATTATATCATAACTTGTTAACATCGGTCGTATCAAGGATAATTAAAATATTTCGTAGGAGTTTTTGTTTTTATTTTTTTTTATCGTCTGATAAGAATCCCGGCGCATAATTAATTACTAATAAATTGGTAAGGGTGATTAATACTTATTACATCATAAAAAGTCTCAAATAAAAGGTATTTAGGTATTTGTTGTCAGGTTTAGATTTTCTTTTGCAGTTATTTGATAACATTGAAAGTTATCATAAGAACATTTAAAGTAGACCATTTTTGCGTTCCACGGAATACTAAGCATTATTAGCTCATCCTGTATATTTAATGCCTAAAATAATTAAAAAAGTATCCCAGAAAACAAGTTTATAAATAGATATACACCGTTTAATTTCCAATTAATACACATAAATATTAACAGTAGTTAAGATAACTTGTAGTACATTATTAGAGACCTGAAGGCATTATTTAAATTATTTTGTTACATAATTAACTAAATATACATGCCATTGAAAAGTTATTGCTTCCTGCATTCTAGAAAAGATATAATTTATTCAAAAACGGTTTACATAACTTTGCACTCTTATGCTGGAACCAGCCCTTGCATATTTATTATATTTCTTTATAACTTATAATTTATACGATAATAAAGAATAACGCCGTAGGTACGGTTTTACATAATAATTACTAACAATAAATCACCGTTTCTTTTATACTTTTGTCCTAGTTTCGAACTCTTTAATAACAAACACAACTTTTTCTATGGCCGCATCCATATCATTTTCGTCGATTTCCCAATAAGACACAAATCGTACAACTTGCGGGTTTCTGCTTCCTGCTTTCACTATCACCTTCACGGAATCCTTCTTTTGAACGGTTGCCAGTCGTACTAGAAAATCTCGCGCAACCAGTTTGTTAGTGTTCAAATGTACTATAAGAATATTTGTCTGGACTGATTTTAAATCCACCTTTACAATGTCCGATTTCAAATCATGAATAGCTGAAAAGAAATACATAATTGTTATAATAAGTAAAAAAAAATGCCTGTACGTTATAGCGCTCGTTTTAATCACCTACGCGTTAAACCGTGTGACCGATCGTCCGGCACTCTTTCTGAATGAACGTAGGATGTCAAGATCTTTAATTCTACCACCACTAACACTACTTCCGAATATTATATATAAAAGAAACAGGAGTGCTGTCAGCACAAGGCAAAGTGGTATTACTTAGTTACTATCAGCAATTTCTTATGCTGAAGTGTACGATGTGTTGCATACCTATTTACAAACAATTCCTTTAAATTTAGTTTTTCAAACAATTTTTAACACAAAGAAAGTGATTAAACAAATTGTTCACTTTCATTCACTCGAAGCAGTGGTGCTAACAGTTTCGAGCTCACAGTGACTGATAGAGGGGAAGAACTTCTTACTATTAAGTATGTAAATAAGAATGGAGTTGTTTTGCATACCTTTTGCCAGTTTGTATATATTTTTGTGGTCTTTTTCCAATCTATTTACCATTTTGTCGAGGGCCACTAAACCAGCAGCAGCGACAATTCCAGCTTGTCTCATGCCACCGCCTAGAGCCTTTCGAGTTCTGCGGGCTCTGAAAAGCAATAAATTAATATTGAGATTTTTTTTTTTCAATTTCAAATCATTGATCACTTACTGTTCAATAAAGCTTTTGGTGCCACATAATACTGAGCCAATAGGGGCCCCAAGACCTTTACTCAGACAAAAGCAAACAGAATCTATATCTTTCGTTATAACTCTGGGAGATACTTTGCTTTGAACAGCAGCATTAAAAATTCTTGCGCCGTCCATATGCAAACGAATATTGTGAGTTTTGGCAATTTTTGAAACTTTTTCAAGCCATTCTAGTGGAAGTACCTACAAGTAGAAAGCGATTAGTTGGATCATTATCTTGGAAAATTAAAAAAAAAAAAACGAAAATTTGTGGTTTTTAATTTTGTTATTTCTTTGGAACAAAAGTGGGACGAATTTGGAGGGTAAAGGCTGAAGAAAATAAATCCCTCGGATCTTTTCTTTCTAATATTTTTCAGTCGTATGAAGATAACGTAAAATCGATATACATTATATTTTGTTTTATTTTCTCTCATCTACCATATTTTCACTACATCAATCAGTAATTAAAATTCTAAATTTTGTGTAACTTAAATTTTGCATAAGTACATTATCCTCGTTTAAGTGAATAAATAAATAAAAAAGATGCTTGCTCATAATATTTTGCAATATTCGTGAGTGTGATGAAATAAATTGGTCTTTTAACTAAATAAACGATTTGTAATTGCCCCTTTCTTCTGTGTACACGCAGATGGCAGATACATATTACGAAATGATGCGATACTCTGTACAGTGCTCGTAATTATTGCAAAATATTGCTACCGAGTAAAATAATACTAACATAAACAGTTTGTGCAATTTTTTAAACGCAATCTAAAATTAAAGAAATGTTATCAAATTTATTGCACCCATGAAAATAGGAAACAGAAAAAAATATTGACCTATGCTGTTAATTTTACAGTTTTAATCCAACTTAACTGCATAGTTTTAAACTTATTATTATAATCGTTACTGACTGAAACAACTTTCAAAGTTATTAACATATCTGTTGAAGTAAATGAAATATTCATTTTTTGTCGGTATGCATTCGTGATATAATTCCTAAAGATAAGTATGGATGTAATTAATATACCATTCTCCGTTTAAAAAGAAAATGTAAAAGTGAAATATTGTATATGTACAATAATATTGTAGCGTATGGATGTTTGTTTCTTTAACATTTAGCTAAGAGACGTGGACATAGCAGTTAAAAATTGTAGAAAAATGGCAGAAGATACGTGAAATGCTATAAAGATTATCGATTTAAATGTATAAGAGCCTAGGATTTTTTAAAATTTCATCCAACTTAAATAATATTTGCAAATTAAATTAACTTGCAATCATTTTCATTTAATCAGAATCTTTAATTAAAAATTATCCATTTTTGTAGTAAGTGGGCGGATCTAAATATCTATCTGAATGCACGGCTGGTTGCATATACGTGCATGTAGTTATGCACCACTAACAGCAATTATCATCGTTTAAATTTGGAATTTATCAAAAAGAAAATATATTTTGATAACGCAACACATCTGTATTGCAAAGTAATTTAAAATACTGACATTAAGTACAATTTTTAGGGGTATTTCATTTAGAAAAGTTTACTTCATCTTTACCCACCTTCCCTCCACACATATTGTGCGTATTTTCAACTACAATAAGCGCTGTTTCGGGTTCATGACAGTCGGGGTTTATTCTAATTTTTGCCTCCAATTCTTTTAGAGAGAAAGTACCGTTACTTTCGTTTTTAATGGTCACTAACTGCACTCCAGCAAATTGAGCGGCACCAGCTAAAATGTAACGTGTATTCAGTCAAACTTGTCGAAATCGAAAATAGACTAATTTTTATGTAACATAAGAAGAAACAAAAAGTATTGCAAATTGGAGATAAAAACAATTTAATTCTTGTAAACATCATCAGCGTTTTACCTTTATTATGTGGCTTCTTCAGGATAGAAATTGATTGCAAACACTATAATTTTATATGAAAATATGGATGAGTTCTATATAAACACCATGAGCCCTGAAGAAGCCTTATAGAATAAACTAAAGGCGAAATGTATTAGTGTTGTTTATGGTAATAAAATACTTTTTTCTCCAATATGACTTTGATTTGTTTAAAAATGTCTTAAAAGAAAGAATAGAAATTGTCTAGAAATAGAATTTCAATTATTTTTCAACTGAAGTAATTTACAAAACTCTACACTAGATAAGAAAAATGTAATCATTGGCGGTATTATTATAATTGTTTGTGTTTATTATCATTTACATACCTTGTTCGTACATAATTACATGGCTATCCTCTCCTACAATAACTTCAGTTCCCCTTCTACTGCAGTGTGTTAGAACTATTAGAAATGATAAAAGAAATTAAAAATAAAGTTCAAACGAATTTATGAATATTATCTACTAGCATAATTTGTTTACTTGAGTATGTGCTTCGTTAGGAAAATTGGAAATTAATATCCATGTTACGTAATAATAAAGGAAGTGCTTGTGTTAATTTTAATTAGTTAGCCTTCTAAAAGTTAAACGAAAATTACATTAATGTTTTAAACATATCTCTTCTCTGATAAACATTTAAAGCTATACGAGATATAGAATATGTGTTGCAATATCTCAAAAAATAAGTAAGACGTGTTTATTATCATATTTGCGGTATGAGAAATGCAATAAATAAATATAATAAAATAACTAACGTGCAAGAAGATTAGCCATGGTTCCAGATGGTACAAAAAGCGCATCCTCTTTTCCCAACAAATCAGCCGATGTTTCTTCTAATAATCTCACGGTAGGGTCTTCCCCAAAGACATCATCCCCTACTTCAGCAATTGCCATTGCATCCCTCATCTCTTTGGTAGGCTTGCTTACTGTATCGCTTCTTAAATCGACAACGTGAATTCCTTTGATACCATTCGAAAAACCGTTCACAACTTCGTACGGCATTTTTTTATAATAATTATGATTTAAAGTTAAAATAAAGAAATTGCGATTATTAAAGTTGCACTTCACCGTTAACAACTGCTTTTGAACTAACTGTCCGACGATATAAGACGTACTAATGCACCGGTTGATGTATAAATACATTTTATAGGAGTGGTGAAGGAGCTTTACCGACTTAATATTTTTATGTTATTAAGTACTAATATTACTGTTGTTGTTATAATATTACTTGTTTTGATATGCGTATGTATTGCCTTTCCAACAATTATATCAGCGTCATGCCATTGCGAAAAGGATTTTTCTACAAGAAATAAAATAGTTTGTACAATACGGAATAGTTCTAGTGATAACTGATAACGTTTCACTTTTTTAGTTAAAACTTAGTTCATAAATATACTATATGTGATCACATATCCGGGATTGTTTACATTCATGCATAGAACGAGTCTTTTAATAAATGTTTAATAAGTATGTTGCAACAGCCGAAAAGGATAATTAATCAAATGATCTAAACTGTTATTCAAGTTGGAAATTTTCTATGTAAACTTCGTTTTCCTGGGATACTATCGTTTGAACTCCAACTCTTCTGCATTAATTTTTCCTTCCTAAGTTGTTGAACTATGATTATTTTGTAGAAAAAATAAAATGCTGTTTAATCTACCATATTGGAACATCAATAGAATCGATTTTCGCTGCAAATATTGCAGCCACAGTATAAGACTATATATGTAACCATTTTCATGAATAAGATTAAAAGAAGATAATTTGCTGTGAGTTTTTGAGTTAATCAATGAAAATTAATTTTTGCGTCATCAAGGAATAATTAACAATGCATTCAATATAATAAGTACATGGAAAATTTATAAAATTCAATTGTACAGTTATTAAACGACATTTAAATAAATTGTTAATGAAACGGAGGTGTTTAAAAACTACTGCAAAAATACTTCAAAATCATCGATTTGGACATTTACTTATATATTTAGGAATGATTAAATTATTATGATAAACTGGAAGTTTAAAAAATGTTTTTAAATCTTGTACCTAATAAACAAAGTGTCACAGATAATTTATATTGTTCAGATAACAAGAGTTATCCATTATTTTAAAATAATGATTTAGTAATTACAGATTGTTTGTTATTAAATTTAAGCGATTGTTTCGTCAGCAGCTAACGATTGGGTATACAGGGTGTTCAGAACAGTACCAAAAAGCAAAGAAATATTAATATTCCATATAAAATATAAAATTAGAAAGAGGAGACTGTGGTAAATATTAATTAAAAATTAAAAGGAATACTCACCCCTAATTACCACAAATAATTTTACTATCTCAGTCTCGCGTTGATAATGCCCACGTATGAAGATGGCGAAACACGTGTCCGCTCAATTAAAATTATTTGTGGTAATTAGGGGGTGAGTATTCCTTTTAATTTTTAATGAAGTATAATAAAGATTTGTACATTAAGAACCTATATACATAGATGGATTTTTAATGAAAATTATGTAAGAAACAAAACCACGTCTTCATCAGATACAGACAGATTCCGCGATCTTTTATGTTGCAGTTCCCAATACATTCATAACTTTCTAATTGGAAAATTCCAATCATTAAAATAAAATAAACAGTTGAACTTTTACATTAACAAATATTCGATCATATACCTGAAATAAAGCCAATATATCTGTTATTATCTGTACACATAAGAAGTATTATTTACTTATTATGTACTACATAAAGGTGAAAGGGTTGAAAACGAGTGCGGAACGACTGGTCACACGGCTCACACCGCCATAAAGGTGCATATATTTCCGTAAAAAAGTTCGAATTCTTCAAAATGACTGTTTCGATGATATTAAATAATTGTAGAAATGTCCTCATGACGTATTGAGCAAAATCATTGACCGAAATTCCCTTTGTGAGGTGTCAGAACCTCTAGTTTTTATTAATTTTTTAAATGCAAAACGTTATATTTAATTATCAAAAAACATACAATTAATAAAATCTATTTATTAATACTATTTCGACTTAGAATGTCTACAGTATATTATTTCCATCCTTAACAGCTAACAGTTAATAAGTTTACTACAAACATCATGGAAATTCTATAAAATGTAATACAAATTTTCTGAAAAATATAAACAACTTAAATATCACATTCATTGGAATGTTTATCCCATGATATTTCCCATCTGTTTTTTCTATACAGTTTATTAATAATTACATTTCTACTCTTTTCTGGTAAGCCTCCCACAACAAATTCCTGTACTTTTCTGCGGCTTGAGCCCTATCTGTTGCCTCGGTGATACCTCTCCCCACCACAGCTATGTCAGCCCCCCTTTCTAGAATCACATTTTCAGGAGAACTGTATTGCTGTCCCAAACTGTCTCCTATGGAATTCAATTTCACTCCAGGGGTAAGCTGGAGGAATCCTGGTTTATCCAGAAACAAAGGACTTTGACATACGATACCAGTTATCAAATGTGAAAATCCTTCTGCCATTTCCAATGCAGCCTTGGTATACGAACTGCTAATTAAATTATCTTTGGTACTGATTTCTGTCAATAAAAACACTCCCAAGTCTTCCGAGTTCTGTTTTACAGCTTGGAGAGCCCCCGGTCCTATTATTGCATGTTGTGTTATTAATTTGGCCCATGATGATATCTTAAAAACCCCTTTTGTGTATTGCAATTGTACAACTTTCCCTATATCTGCAAATTTTCGATCTTCAAGCAACAAAAAGTTATGTCTTTGAGATATATCTTTTAGATGTTTTGTCAAATTTTCATTGAAGTCCTCTATAATATCAATATGCGTTTTTAGAATGCAAATATATGGCCCAACTTCTTCAGCCAAGTTCAGAAGCTCTGTTCCAGTCAGAACATCAGCTGCTAAACACAAATTGGACTGTTTTTCAGAGATTATTTTTAAAAGCCGTTTAGCCACTGGGTTTTTTGTGAATGGAATTCGGTCAGTATACTGCAGTTTCAGCCTACCTACAAACAGAATATCTCTTTTATTGTCTCATTAAAGGCATTCACACAAATTAAATAGGTAAAAAAGAAAAATAAGTGCGTACTTTGGATTTCTTTATCTTCAACTTGATTGCTTTTTATATACTCTTGTACCTTTGTTACTGTTACATCATCAACACATCCCTCTTCCTTCAAAAAGCTTATTAATGTAGTCAGTGTTAACAGTGCATGCATTTTTATTCCAGATTTTTTCAAAAGATTTTCACCACCTTGTTCTCGATTTAACAAAACAATTGTCTCTGAACATTCTAATCCTGCCTCTCTCAAGTCCTTGACAGTTTCTAAAATACTGCTTCCAGATGTAACAACGTCTTCAACAATAAGACACTTGTCACCAGTATTAAAGTGGCCTTCTATAAGCTTTTTAGTTCCATGATATTTTTTCTCTTGACGTCTCATAACCATTGGAATTCCAGTTTTCACTGAAACCACAGTGGCAATAGGTAAGGCTGTGTAAGGCACACCACACAAAGAGTCATGAGACTTTAGATTTGGTAAATTATCTGCTATTAAGTTGGCTAAAAAATCCTTTACAAGGCATGGTTATTTTATGTTTCACAAAATAACTGCTTGTCTTACCAAAAGCTTAGGATAGCTGATAAGAACCCTTAAATCGCAATAAACAGGTGTCATCAATCCCACTTTCGTTTTATATTCGCCAAATTTGATACCATCAATTTTAAAAAGGTCAACAGCAAATTTCTTTAGTCTACTTTGATAGTCCATTATTTAATTTGTTACTTAAAATTGAATTGTTTATCTTTCAAATGTTAATTAACTTAAAGACCGGCAGCTAATTTTACTGATTAAATTTTTTAAAACACTGAAAAAAATAGAAAAATAAAAATAAACGGCTTCAATCTTGTTTGAACCACACGTTTATAACCTAATTCATTCAAATATATAAAAAAAACAAAAACCATAAAGAACATGTCAAAATCCATAGATTACAAACATAGATAAATAAAAACACAGGTGCAATCGGTATACTGATCAGATGGATAAAATTGTGATCAATTTATTGTTCGTAATTTATTTGAGGAAGTCTAATTAAGAGAAAAACTAATTAAATACAAGCAATTAAAATAAAAGTTTATATAAAGATACATTTCATTATAAATAATTAGTCATACGCCTTTTCTTGTTTCTATCAAATAAAATGAATCGTAAGTGATTTGTCATCAGTCTTATCAGTCAGAAGCGAAAAACATCTGTAATAACATCATTTTTGACGTATCCTAAGTAAAAATTTCAATAACTAATTGAAATTTGTTGAATAAATGTGACCGTAATAATAAAAATCCCAAAAAAGATGACTCAGAACAGGTACAAATAAAACTTTCATTTTCAGGACAACAAATTCAACATCATGATTGATATGGTTAGAAATAATTTACTTTGTTATTTTAGGAAAAGAGGAAGAAACATTCATGAAGAAGAAATGGAGTTTATGCCACTGTCGAAACGTATTAACAATCTTCATATTAACGGATCTTTACTAGTCAATAGTGATTTACATATTAATTTATTAGAAAATAACCAGTGGGGTCCAGGGCCCCCATGCATTGATGCATCCTTGCAGAGAGCTAGTGTAATTAATGAAAATTTGCATAATTCTGAACTTAGCAGGATACCCTGTTATAGTCCAGAATTAAATGAGATAGAAAATCCTCATTATTTTAATGTTAATAAGCTTCTTTTTGAAATGTACATTGAACGTTCACAACGCAATGGGCAAAGTTTTGAAATATGATTATGATTACCTTTTATGCATTTCATGAATCTTTAAAACATTATTTTTAATGTAACATTGATCTATATACTGAGAAAATATGTTAAAAATCACTATACAATGCATTTTGCTATTCATGTATATTGCTAATAATTAGGTAATTATAATGGATTTATATTTGGTTGAAATTGTTTATTTGAACTGCATTCATTCCAGTAACTAATTAATGACAGTTTTAGTTGTACACCACTAAAATAAATAAAGAGTATTGTATGATAAATCTGTCCTTTATTTTAATTTTAAATAAGTAATTCAAACAAATCTAATGATTTTAATTTTTATTTATTATTTTAATTGACAGAACGGATAATTAGGAAATTTAATAATAATTGTTTTATTTAAATAAAAGTAAGGTAATAATTAAATTTAGCGCCACTATTGACTAATATATTTCATATTGTTCGAACGTCACACATGCCATCTATGAATAACAAACAATAACTCCAGATGGAAGTTTTAGTAAATGAACAACACCATTATTTTTCTATGAACGGAACTGAGCGTCGTTGCTTGCGTACGGCAGTTGTTGATGACGAATGCAGTTATCCTGCGAAGAAACCGTTATCGTCGTATCTTCGCCAGATTACCAAAGGTAAGCGAGTCTTATTCCGTAATTTTTAACGTTTTCGTACTGATAAGGGCCGTTCGCGAGTGCATCAAATGTTTTCTCGCATCTTTTCGCGGGTTGCGGGTGTTTTAGGGTAGGGAGCTTCGTCGCCGTGATGTAGAATTTGTGGAAGGGGTGTTCATAGTGTATTCTGGTAGGATATATTCATCCCCACATTCTTCCTAAACCACCACCACCTTCCTCCACCACGTTAGGCATCGTCATCGTCATAGATACGCCTTCCTATGTGCATTTCAGTGCATCAGCATAACATACACGACATTTCATACGGATATTAAATTAGTTCAAGGTCATTAACCTGATAACCAATTAACTGCATCATTGTGTGATCATACACCACAACAGGCATACAACACGATGTTCATTTGTAAAGTATTCTGTTTTCCCTTTGCACGTCTCATGTCGACTTCTTTGTGGTTAAAATAATACCTATGAGTTTGTATATTTCTCTTTTTTTTTTGTAAATCGATCAGCAGACAGGTGTAACAAGCGATCAAATTTCAAGGACAAGCAAATTGTCGACAAATTTAAATTCAATTATTACAAACGTATACGCTAAAGTCAAATGTTTTCGATTAATTTCTTTCAACATTAGCGTTGNTTTACAACTTTTGGGCATAAAATCTTAATTAATTGGAATATTTTTTTACATTTGAGTGGGACTCTTTAAAGAAAACGAAAAGCTGAAACTGCCTCTACCGTACCCTCTCAAACCGCCCTCTCTCCTACTACAAAAGCAACCTAATTTTTTTAATATTTCGTTTATTAAAACAAAAAATGATATCATTTAGTAAGATAAATTGTAAAAAAATATTTTATTTCTATTTTATCGTTAAAAATATTTCTAGAGGTTTTTAGTCATTTTATTGATATACAGGGTGTGCACTATTCATGAAATTATTTCTTACGAATAGAACAGAAGAAAACAATAAATAAAATTGTACATGAATGTAACTGACTGATTAGGTGCCGTCCATAAATTACGTAATGCAAAATTACCAATTTTTGACTCCCTCTTCTTCCTCCACGTAACGAGACCGTAACTCGTGGCCTGTGCTCTCCTTCCCATCCCCGGTCTGTTACGCAACGCGTACATTGTAAATATTTTAGGCGTCATTTAAAAAAAGGTTTTTAATTTTCAATAATAATTCAATTTTAAATAAGTTAAATCTGGTCCCCCCCTTTCCGGTGTAACAAGCGATCAAATTTCAAGGACAAGCAAATTGTCGACAAATTTAAATTCAATTATTGTAAGAATAACAAAATACAAACGTATACGCTAAAGTCAAATGTTTTCGATTAATTTCTTTCAACATTAGCGTTGTTAATTACATAGGTATCTAACGATTTAACATGCATACGTTGCTTTTTCCAGTACGCCGAGAGTACCTGTTACATATATATAGAATCACTCACGCATTCAACACGAATAATTTTACCATTGATGCGGCCTACGCTAGCTTATTTCGCACATATGAATAATGGTACGCACAAATGTGTACGTAATAAAGAAATGTATGTAATACGTGAATATACCTTATACAATTTGAATAGGAAATTAAGCGAAACATCCTAAAAAAACTACTCGTTGAGGTTTGGAGATGATTCATTTATTTAACTGAAAATACATTCAAATTAATAACATCTTAGTAGAAATCTTTAAAAATTCTATACACATACGGTTATTCTTTAAAATATTGTCATACATATATTAAATTGTACATTACACAATAAAAAAAGAAGAACGTCGTCTCAAGCGTCATCTACCGTATTTCGCATGCAACATGTTGGTGAAGTGCTACCAAATTGCAGTAGGTGGCGCCGAAATAACGTGGAATTTGTGTCTGTTTCAAAATCTTTTGTTTTAATAGTAGACGTGAATATTATTAAGTACCTAATGACTTAAACAATGAAGGCAAGTTATTGAAACTTGAACACTTACAAGTCTGATGTACTTAATTAGTGATTACCAATTGTATTATTACCCTTAAATGGTACTACCTCTTATTGTCTTCTAATTAACATACTTGAGTTACATGCCACCTTTTCACTTTCATTTTTTTTGTAATTTTAATTAAGTACGTCTAAAAATACTTTATTGAAAATAAAAGATTCTCTTTTTATTTATAAAAAAATACAATTCAAATGAGAAAAAATTAGGGAATGGAGTACCTAAATTTCTAAAAAAAACTAAACTTGCCATTAGTTTAAATTTTCGTGTCTGAGAAAGTACGAATTTGTCCGTGTACGAACGGCGAATAAAATTCTATTCAAGCAAAACAACAGTACCTTATAAACTGTAGGTGAAAGTGTATTCTCGAGGTGTATCCAATGCTACAAGTAGGTAACTGGGTTGCTTAAGAGAGCTCCCATGCCGTTAGAAATCCGCCTGTTCCGTCTCCGTCTATTCCGCGTTCTTTAACGACCTGTTGGACGAAGACAGTACAGGTGGTCGTCGTGTATGTTTTGTCACGTGATCGCGTTTTCTAAAACCTGAGGGCCCCACTTTCAAATTTCTCATGTTGTTGCTACTACTACTACCGTAAATCGGGGTACACACTCTACCTAACCTACCACTTCTGTAACGCGAATTTTACCACCGTACCGTACCGTCGCCCCCTCTAAGTTTTCGGGGGTAGTCCCAAGGACACGCACAAGTTGTGTAGGGCCGAAAAGTGCGCCAATTTTGAATACGGGACGCGATCCGGGCAATGCGGACTTTTATCGACGAAAAAATAATGTAGTACCAATTAAACAACAAGTGCCGTTTTTCGTTTATTTTATTTTATTATTTTTTTGTTTTATGCATTGTGGTGAGTTTGTTTCTTTTCTTTGTTGCACTTTCGACTGTTTTATATATTGCAAAACAATGTTACATTTCGCATTTATTATTATTATGGGTATGTCGTTTGTGCAATATGTGGTTAATTATTTTGGCAATTTGGCACTGTAATAATGACGTAGACTATTGGTTAAGGAATAATTAGAGGCAAGAAGAAAGAAAAATTGATGTGTACATAAGTAAAATTGCTTTGCAAACTTTCAAATTTAATACATACATAAATGCATGTACTTGTGCATTATTTAGTTGTAGAATGGTCCTTGAAATAGTTTATATATTCTTCAGTCGGTGTTCGTAATGTGTTTTGTGTGTTTGTATTGAGATTTATTATCTCATGACGATGACGTGATTTAGTAATATCATTGAAAATTAAGAAATTCGTAAAAAATGGGCTCATGACGCGATGTCTTTTAAAACTATAAATTGTTTGTATATATATTTCTTTCCTTCTAAAGTCGGTAAATAATTTTAAGTTTTTCTACCTAGGTACCATAAAACGTACCTGTTGTAAAAGTTATATGACAGCCTATTTTGCCGAAAATGCCCAACTTTAATTCCACAAACCATTTTCAAGTAATAACACCCTAGCTACCTACCCTCTTGATCCTTTTTTGGATGCGTATTTTTTGAAAGGTCTCAGAATAGAAAGAAAGTTTTTTTTTTAACCTACAAAGACAATTTAGAAACATGTTTTCAAATAGATTTGATCGTTGTAGATAGTTTTATTATTAATTATTTTGTTTATTATTACATGTTAATATATTTTATGTGGGAAGCAAAGATAGGTATCTTGCTGTACCTCAATTTTTGAAAAAAAAAGTGAAACTGAACAATTTCTACTTTCGAGTACTTAATTGGCCAGTTTATTTCACTTTTATTTTAATAGATCTATGAAAAAATGAACTACAACCCGTTCAGTGTCGGAGTTCCGTTGTCGGCGGCACTTCCGGTCGCCACCCAGTTCACGGCGGGCGGAAAGATCACGCAAAACGTGACAACGACCAACGGCCAGGTGGTCGGTGTGCTACAGGGTGGCGAAAATGGTGTCCACTATATCCGACCGCTTGACGCGAACGCGTTCGCAGCCGCCACCGCCTCCACCTCGCCCACCCAGAACAATTCCTCCCAGCAGGCCCAGACCTTGATCACGTTGCCCATCACAATGCCTGGAGCGAAACCGGGCGACCCTCAACAGACTGTCCAGATCCAGGTGGTCAATCCGACGCCTGTGTCCGTCGCACAGACCAGTCAGGCACAGTCTCCCAAGTACCAGATATCCCAGATACCCATTCAGGCCTTCGGACAGGGTGCCACAGTACTAACAGTCGCCTACAACCCCACCCAGGACGGAATACAGATCGTAAGTATCATCATAAGGTCGTCAGTCCTAAGACTGGTTGGACACGCACCTCAACTCTTTCCTATCCTGAGCTAATCTTCGCATTTCCTTAAAACTAGAACATCTCACATCCTTAACTATTTGCGAACAGTAATCTAATCTAGGTCTACCTCTACCCCTCCTAACTCGTGTTTCTGCCTCTAATATGTCTCTGACTAGACCTTCATGCCTAAGAAGGTGTCCTACCAATCTATCTCGCCTATTTTTTATTGACTTCCATAGAGTCCTCTGTTCTCCTATTCTTTCCAATATCTCTTCATTTATAACCTTCTCTATCCACGATATCCTCATCATCCGCCTATAACACCACATTTCGAATGCTTCTAACCTTTTGTTTTCCGCCGCTCCCACTGTCCATGTTTCGCACCCGTACAACGCCGTGCTCCAAACATACACCTTTAACAACCTTTTTCGAATTTCTAAATTAACCTTTCGCGAGCATAGAAGTGACTTCTTTTTATTAAAGGCGACACGACCCTGCGCTATCCTGTGCTTTATATCCCTACTACTCCTTCCATCCTCACTTATCTGACTTCCTAGATACCTAAAATCAGCCACTTCTTCTAATTTTTCGTCTCCTATCTTTATATTCGCTCTTTCCCTACTTTTTCTTCCCTTGCATACCAGTATTTTAGTTTTACTTTTATTTATTCCTCTGTTCTCCTATTCTTTCTAATACCTCTTCATTTCTAACCTTCTCTATCCACGGTATCCTTATCATTCGCCTGTAACGCCACATTTCAAACGCTTCTAACCATTTCTTTTCATGTTTCGCACCCGTACAACGCCACGCTCCAAACATACACCTTTAACAGGCTTTTTCGAATTCGTAAATTAATCGTCCGCGAACATAGAAGTGACTTCTATTTATTGAAAACGACTCGACCCTGCGCTATCCTCTGCTTTATATCCCTACTACTCCTTCCATCCTGACTTATCTGACTTCTTAGATACTTAAAATCAGCCACTTCTTCTAATATTTCGTCTCCTACCTTTATATTCGCTCTTTTCCTCCTTTATATCTTCCCTTGCATACTTTTATTTATCGCTACTAATTATTTAATTTAAAGGTGGATGGTCAAAATGGCATCCCGGAAGGTATGACAGTGGTGGCGGCTCTGCAGCCCCAAGACATCCAGTTGATCCAGACGACGGCACCTCAATCGGACCAAGACCAGGATAAACTCAAAGAGGGCACTGCAACGATCACCCCCGTTGCCCTAATTAAAAACGAGGTGTTGTCAGCAAAAGACGACGGTCAGACGGACGGGGGCGGCGCCTCTATAACCGCCATACCGGCCAACTACCTTCAGAACACCGCCGTGCAAGAATACCTCCAACGTATCCAAAACACCACCCTACCGCTCAGTCTTCAGCAATTCCTCAAGTTCAACACTGATACAACGGTCAAGAGGGAACAGATAAACGAAGATGGGATCATAGAGACCGTTGTAGAGACGGGAGAGCCCGAACAGGAACCTCTCATAATGAACGAACTCGAGGGCGAAATGGAAGAGAACGTGGACGACCCAGACAAGACGAAAAAGAAGAAAAAGTACAAGAAGAAACCACCGAAACCGAAAAAACCCAAACCTGGTCAGGTTCATATAGCCACAGCCCTCGACGGAACCACCCTCTTCTGTTGTCCGGAATGTCACATGGCGTATCCCGAAAAAGAACTTCTGGAGCAGCATCTTGTAGGACACAAAATCGAACGTCGATTCATATGTGACATATGCGGGGCAGGACTGAAAAGGAAAGAGCATTTGGAAAGACACAAGCTCGGCCACAACCCCGAAAGACCATTCGTGTGTTCCGTTTGTATGAAGGGTTTCAAGAGGAAAGAACATCTCAATCTTCATTTCGTCATTCATTCGGGCGAGAAGACGGAAATATGCGGGGAATGTGGCAAGGGATTTTACAGGAAGGACCATTTGAGGAAGCATGCGAGGTCGCATATCACAAGGAGAGCAAAGGAACAACAGCAACAGCAAAATTTGCTTGCCAGCAAAGAGGGAACAGTCACAATACAGGTTCGTTATTTACATTAATTTTTAAGGGCTCATTACGTATCATATTGGAGCATAAACATACTAATGAGATGTTTACTTTTTGTAAAATCAGGGAAATTCTGTAGACTTCAACTTAGTAAGTGGAAATGAGGGATTATAACTTTAATATGATATCATCATCATCATAAGGTCATCGGTCCTAAGACTAGTTGGACACGTACCTCCACTCTTTCCTATCCTGAGCATATCTTCGCTTTTTCCCTAAAACTAGAACAGCCCACATCCTTAACTATTTGCAAACAGTAATTTAATCTAGGTCTACCTCTACCCCTCCTAACTCCTGCTTCTGCCTCTAATATATCTCTGACTAGACCTTCATGCCTGAGGTGTCCTACCAACCTATCTCGCCTATTTTTTATTGACTTCCATAGAGTCCTCTGTTCTCCTATTGTTTCTAATACCTCTTCATTTCTAACCTATTCTACCCACGATATCCTCATCATCCGCCTATAACACCACATTTCGAACGCTTCTAACCTTTTGTTTTCCGCCGTTCCCACTGTCCATGTTTCGCACCCGTACAATGCCGTGCTCCAAACATACACCTTTAACAACCTTTTTCGAATTTCTAAATTAACCGAGCATAGAAGTGACTTCTTTTTATTAAAGGCGACACGACCTTGCGCTATCCTCTGCTTTATATCCCTACTACTCCTTCCATCCTCACTTATCTGACTTCCTAGGTATCTAAAATCAGCCACTTCTTCTAATTTTTCGTCTCCTATCTTTATATTCGCTCTTTCCCTACTTTTTCTTCCCTTGCATATCAGTATTTTAGTTTTACTTTTATTTATTTTCATACAGTACTGATCTGTCAGTACCGCTTCCATTTTATTTAAAGCTATCTCTAGGTCCTCCTTGCTAGATGCTAATACTGCTATATCATCTGCAAATCTAAGCATACTAATCTTTTGCCCTTGCACATCTATCCCTACAGTTGTACTGTCTTTAATGATGTTGATGGCGTCTTCGATGTATAGATTAAAAAGTAGCGGTGACAGTGTGCATCCCTGCCTGACTCCCTTCCTAATATTTACTTCTCTACGTTGCATCCCCAGCTCTATAACTGCCTGTTGCTCTTTATACAAACTAAGTATCACTCTTCTATCTTTGTAATTCATCCCTACATTTTTAAGTATATTTAACATCTTGTCCCATTTAACATTGTCAAAAGCTTTCTCTAAATCTACAAATCCTATGTACGCACTCTTTCCTTTTTCTATCGTTTTCTCTATTGCTACCCGTAAAGCTAGAATGGCCTCCCGCGTTCCTCTATTTCTTCTAAACCCAAATTGATCTTCCCCTAATAGTTCTTCCGCCCTTTTTTCCATCCTCCTCTGTACAATTCTAATTAAGATTTTTGACGCATGGGAAGTTAAGCTAATTGTTCGAAATTTCTCGCACCTATCCGCGCCCCTCTTCTTAGGTAATGTTACTACTACGTTCCGTTTATAATCCTCTGGGACTTTCCCCGTTTCGTAAATGTGACTAACTAACTTAAACATACGATCTCTAACCTCTTGTCCTGCATGTTTTAGAATTTAGAATATGATATAGTCTTGCAAAAAATCATTACCATCCTTTGGCTCATTGTTTTATGTGATAAGAAGAACCACCTTCCACTTTAATTTTCACACATTTCTTAAATGAAACACGTTGAAGATACGATACAATGTTAAAACCACCGATGGTTTTAGATACACTAGATTTGTGAGCTTTTAGGAGACAAAGCAATATGTGGGGAAGCGCTTAGCATGGTGTAAATGTAGCATGATATGTTGCATTCCACTTGCAGTATTTTCAGGGTAGTCAGATCGTTATTCGTGCTGTCAAACGATGAAAGGGTTGCTTAGGACTATTCTCAATACCCAAACTGTTATCGTTCAATGAAAATTATTAATTAAAAGCCACTAATTCGAGGTGGAACTGAACAGTTGCAAATATGCGAGTGGGTTTAAATGTTTGTATTCTAGTGTATAGTTGGTTGCATACATATGTATTCTAATAACGTGTTATAACGGTACTCACCGTCCGAATTTGGATGCCATGCTCAACTAGTGAATAATGACATTTTTCCCATGCAGGTACCCACGTCGAACATTCAGATCCCAGTTCAAATTCAGGTTCCTCAGCACCACATCCAGGTGACTGCGTCAACGGACGAAGACAATGCTCAACACGTGAGTACTGTAGTGTTGCCAGCTGTGTCCGAGAGCGTGTCGATATTGCCCCATTAAAAAGTTGTTTCCTTCTGTTTTCCTTTCTCTCCCATTGTTTTTTGAACCGTTCAATTAACAGAAATTCTTCCTTTTTTCTTTACGTCAGTCTCCCCCCCCCATCACATTTTCTGTCGGTCGTTGAAAAAAGAAAATAAAATGAAGAAAGACAATCTGAAATGATAATTTAGTCTAATCGGTTAGTGTTTTGGATAGAATTTTATTAATCCTACGGACTACTACGATAAACAATAATATACATAATAGTAATAATTATTTTTAGAAATTATTTTGTTGTCTATTGCTTGCATAACGTGCATATTATATTTACATTTATACATTTTTCTTTAGGTGTACATTTTTTTTTTCATTCGCTAATCTTAATTAGTTTTCCTTTTTTGGTCGTAGTGATAATAATCAGCGGAATAACAAATACAAATGTGCATCTTTATTTTCCGCAAATTTTTTTGGAAATGGTTAGAGTATTCCTCTCTTTTTTTTTGTTCTTCTTTTTCGTCCTTCCAGAGTCAGTGGTGAACATATTGTGTATTCTTATTGCTATTATTCTCCCTATTATATATATTTATATTATAATACATTCAAATTAATAACATCNATATTATGCATTAATCTGTTAAGATATTTATATTAAATATATTGTTATGACATGATTATATACATAAAACGATGTGCATGTATATAGTTTACATTGAAGAGGGACTCTTTAAAGAAAACGAAAAGCTGAAACTGCCTCTACCGTACCCTCTCAAACCGCCCTCTCTCCTACTACAAAAGCAACCTAATTTTTTTAATATTTCGTTTATTAAAACAAAAAATGATATCATTTAGTAAGATAAATTGTAAAAAAATATTTTATTTCTATTTTATCGTTAAAAATATTTCTAGAGGTTTTTAGTCATTTTATTGATATACAGGGTGTGCACTATTCATGAAATTATTTCTTACGAATAGAACAGAAGAAAACAATAAATAAAATTGTACATGAATGTAACTGACTGATTAGGTGCCGTCCATAAATTACGTAATGCAAAATTACCAATTTTTGACTCCCTCTTCTTCCTCCACGTAACGAGACCGTAACTCGTGGCCTGTGCTCTCCTTCCCATCCCCGGTCTGTTACGCAACGCGTACATTGTAAATATTTTAGGCGTCATTTAAAAAAAGGTTTTTAATTTTCAATAATAATTCAATTTTAAATAAGTTAAATCTGGTCCCCCCCTTTCCACCCAATTGGCTTTACGTAATTTGTGGACAGTCCCTAGAGTTACAATAGTGGAATTACTTAAAAATATTCTGCCCCTTGCAAAATTCGAACATTCTAACATTTCTTCTGTAGTTCGATGTTAAAGGAGAGAACATTTTAAGCTGTCGGGTTTTCCTACTGAATGATATATCATTATTTGTACTTATTGAATTATTAATTTGTACTATGACCTTTTGTTTCTGCGGTACAAGAAGTAAAGAATATAATGCTATTTGTAAATTATTAATATCGGCAGTTATATTATTCAAAATTAATGTGTACCTGAAATAATAAAAAAAGGAGGTAATGTTCTCTCAAACGGATTTTCTTCTTTCTAATTTTTATAAGTATGTAAGCAACTGGTATGTTTTGTAAATATGTATTTTTTTTAATTTATTTTAATTTTTGTTGACTACGATGGTAATCATAAATAGCCAGCTGTATTCTCGTTATATTCTGTACTTCCCCTCCTGCCCCTTCCCTTATCTATACAATTTCTTTTCGAAAGGGTTTGTGTTATTTAAGTTTTGACAATGCGAAGTTAACATAGTTGTAAGTTTCATTTTTTTGTGCAGGTTTTTAGGTAAATTATTATTTTTTTCTATCATGAATATATCTAATCGTAAGTAACAATAGTAAGAAGTATTGCGGTCAGTCAAGTAGTTTCATTTTTGTATACTGAATTTCCGTTCTGTTAACGCACGAGAAAAAAATATATTTTATACAAAAAGAACGTCTTTTATTCCACAACATCCTTTATGTAATTTTATATACCTAATTATTTGCAAGTTGTCTTTTATAGTGAATAAGGTTTTTGCTAAGTTACTAGAAAACAACTGTTGGAACAAAAATCAAATTTGCACGTATTTGTTGTACACCCTGTATTTAGGAGATGCTGTGCTATTTTTATCTGTAATGAATATTTGTACATGGTAGTGACCACAGTCCGCAGCTCCAATTAAAACAAAGATAGTTTGATTGTGAAAATATCGTACAAACAGGGCAAATGTATAATTTTGTCTAAGATGTTTGGGACTGAATTTCTAATATTACTTCAGAATGAACATGTTTTGATAGTTTAGTTTTAGCGGCACAACAGCCACAATCAATTATTAATATTCATCTGTAGTAACTACTAAGTCCGACTAAATACTCTATGGATCAGATGATTTAAGTTAACTGAATTGATTGGCTGGTGTGACTTCAAACGTCACGTCGAATGTCAAATAAGCACCAATCAAAATTAAAATTTGAGAAAGTAAAATGGCGTACTGATTGTAGTAATAGTGGTGTTAGTGTAATTACTTTTATCTTTTTATCGTGTTTTTAGAGTTATAATAAGAATTTCTTAGGTTGTATGAAGGGCATACGTTTCCAAACTTAGTTAGTGTTCCTAAACCTAAACAATTTCCATTTGAAATCAATTTTTTCGTGAAAATCTTTTATCAGTTGTCAATCTGTGACGCGCATGACCTCTTCCAGCAACATGGAATGTGTCAAATATGAAACATGCCTTTATTTGACTTTTAGTAGCGGTAGAAGGTCGGTGTTGTCATTATGCCGGGAGAAAATTTAGAAAAGAACGGGAGTTTTAAATTAAAACTTTTAAATATGGAGCCAGGAATAAGAGCAAACAGTTCTAACCAACAATTGGTGACCCCTTCTGAAGCCAATACAGAACGAAGACTGAAAGATCTCACCGCGAAAGAAGTTATTTCTGTGTTTATATTATGTTTTGTAAACTTGATAAATTATATGGACCGATACACTCTAGCCGGTAAGTAACTTTGTTGAGGAAACTTGCTATTTTTTATGTCCATTTAAATTTGTATGGCGTAAATCTAATTCCCCATCTTATTCTCAGTAATGAGTTCCGGTTAGAAAAAAAAAACTCTCCCTTAATGTTTGCTGCGAACACTGAAAAAGTCGCCAACTATTTAAAGACCTTATACATAGGTGTGCATTATCTATAAATAGAAAATTGCAGTCATTTTAAAATACCTACCTTCCGATAAGGTAATTAAAAATTGAATGTTTTAAACTTTTACTTTTAAATATTAATTAAGTAATTACATATGTATGCATGTGTGAAAAATGAGGACTTATTTTTTCTTGATAGATTTTGTTAATGTTTAAAGACATCATCATTATAGGGTCGTCAATCTAAATACCTACAATTGTTTATAAACTTTCAAATATGTTTCTGTTTATTGGATAAGACTCTTGTCTTACGTTTGGTATTTAAAACTTGTTATTAACTAACAGTATAATCTGAGTACTGCTTGCATTAACCTTTGATCGTATTATGTTTCGGTAATCATTTTGAAATGCAAAACAAAATTTTATTTCAATTTTTTTATATAAAACATCCATTGTTTAAAACATACGAAATCCTTATTATGCATATTTATCGAAGAATTTGTACCTATTTTTCTACAATATCACTCCCTGGCACATATGTAGGTGATTAAACCTCTTACGTTTTTTCCGTAAATAATTATTTAAATTAACTTTAATTACAGTAATTATCATATGTACAGGGTGTCAATTAAGCCTGTTTAGTGTTAGGAGTTTGAACCTGATAAATGGAAAATAGGAAGAAACATGGTGCTTAAAACTCTCTTTAGAGAACAGTTTTATTTTGGATTGTCTCACGATAATAATGTTACATTTTTAACAAGAAAATCTATTCCAAGAATTCAATTCTTTCGTTATGCTTGAGTGAATACCAAGTAAAATGTATTTTTAATATTCCATAATAAGAACTTATCACACGATTCTCATTGTGTTTTAATCTTCTAAATTGCAATTTTGAGAAATTATATTTGCAAAATTTTTAAACAACCAGCACCTAAGTGAGACAGTTTTAAATATTTACGTTCATGTTGTTTTAAGTTCAAGTAGGTATTCATTGAATTATTAATCATAGAAAAAATATGAAATTATTTGCTGTTCATAATTGATAATGACTGTTCTCTGACATATACAGGGTGCATGAAATTTTCCTGATATAATTTGTTGTTTTGATTGCAATTCTGTTTTGACCTCCAATTATTTTTAAATTTTGGTATGTTCTGTAATCATTATTATGCTTCAAAATATTTGCATTGATAATAGTTTACCTAACTTATTTAGATACTGAAATATGCAAAATACATTATTTGAACGCAAATCTGTGTTGATATATATTGGATTTATTACAAAACATTACCTCAAAATAAACCAAATTAAAGTTTATTTTTACATACTTAATGTCTCTCTTAGTTAAAACTTTAATTTCTCACTCTTTTGTTACATATTATTTTTATTATTTTATTTGCTAGGTACAAAATGTAATTCCAGATAATTGCCCGAGAGGGTACCGAAATTCCCGTGCGCGGTTCTAATACTTTCCAATTATTAAATCTTTTTTAGTCAATGTGACCGTTATCTGAAGTAGGATATTGTATTAGCAATGATTTTTTTCTCGACATGGATAAAGTCAAAATTTTACATTGTAACATTCCAAAAATAAAAAAATTATCAGTTTTAAGAAATCAGGAATATAGTTAATAAACAAGAAATAGTTTCTCACAAATCCTATTTTTTGTTTAAAGAATATATTGCCACGTGTAGGCAACCCATCATACGCCAAGAACCCTATTGTGGGTTGTCTAGATCTCGCTAGTAACAAAGAAGATCAGGCTCTAGATCCCTCGTTCATGCTTGCTTTCATGTCTTCATGGCTGCTTTTAATTCTTCTTATTTCATTTTTCATTTTTTGGACCTGTTCTGGAAGTATTCTAGTATGTTAAATTTAGAGCATCTGGTCCTTGTTAATAACGAGATGTAGACCCACTACAGGTATCTTGAGCTATGATGGGTTGCCTATACGTGGCAATATATATTACTTTCACACATTTTATTCTCTTATTAAATCTTTATCTTTTGAGCTTTATATTTAATTTACCACTTTAATGTAGTCATAGATTTTCTAACAAATTTCGGTTTTTTTTTTAATATCTAGTCTGTTACCCCTACATTCATTCATGAAGATGTTGCATCCCTATTAATTGTCACCTAATAATTAAGTACTTACATGCAGCAATTCTCTGATCTCTTATTATATCCTTAATATTGTATTTAATTAATTATTACAAAGACAGTTTATTTGTGAAACAAACTGTGGGTAATTTGCTTCGAAGTTTTTTATTATTATTAGTAGCTATTTTATATTTTGTTCCTGTATGCATGGCATTAAGATTGAGTATTTCATTCAGACTATTCTTTGTTGTATCTCTTGTGTGTAATTAATTATTCTAGGCGTAAAAGTAAAGTATACATCCTGCTTAAAATCTTTATTGACTCAACACAACACAAATAGTTGCTTAATACTGCCCTGTCAACATGTGAAAAGAAAAAAAGTAAAATCGGCTATTAAAATGCAAGCACATGCTTATTCATTCGTATATTTGTTTATAAACAATTGTACGCATTTTATGAATGAAAGGGCTCATTTGACTTGTTAAATAAGTAAGTAGCAGATGACACCACTGTAAATTACATTTAAATGAATGATTTTGTAGAAAATCGCTGTTTTACGTAAATATGTCGCGTTTTTTAACACTAGTTGAATACAGCGTATCTAGTACAGCTCGTAGATATTCGATATTAGCGAGAATTTTTTTCGCACTTACTTGCAATATTTGAAGGCCACGTAAATGTTTAAATCACTTTGCGTCTATTAAGGACACTTTTTCTACAGATAAAACTGCATTTTGTCGTTACACAATCACTTTAAAACTCTTTTTTATATACCCTATTTATACAGAACATTATCATCAGTCAATTGTATGCATCATTGATAAACGGGGTGTATGTTGGGTTGCATGTTGTAGTTTTAATCCTTTGATTAGTTATCAAATGCCCTATTTGTTCTAATAATAATCTGTTCTTAAACTGGACCTTGTTAAATCGAATCTTCAGTTCAAAATACTCCTTCATTACAGTATACATCCCTCCCGTTTTTAAGGAGGTACACGAAAATTTTAATAAAATTTGAAAATACAAAATCTATAAATAGAGTCCAAGTGTACACAATGAATTAATTATTTTACCTTTGAAAATAATTACTACAGTTGTCGGAATTTGATAATATAATTATGTAATTAACGAATGACATTGCATTTAGAGCAAATATGAAAAGTATGTCATATTATTTTAACGGAAATGAATAGTTTTTTAGAAATATTTAAATAAATAAATAATCATCTACGATGATTTAGTTTTTAGTTTGATATTATGTAATACTTTCTATTATCTTCTTTTCGTTTCTTTTCTTAATGATATTTTGTGATTTAATAATATTTCTGTATAGGTATATTCAAATTTTGAAAATAAAAAACGTTTATCAAGAAACATCCTTAATTTAAAGATTTCTTTTTATATTTACAGATGTTATAGTCGTTTCCTATATTTTTTTTCGTGTAAATGTAATAAAGGTATTTTTTTTCTTTTTAGGCATTCTCACTGACGTTCAAAAGTACTTCGATATCGATGACGCCTCTGGGGGCTTAATACAAACAGTATTTATTATTAGTTATATGTTATTTGCTCCACTTTTTGGATATTTGGGTGATAGATACAGTCGAAAAATTATCTTAGCCTTTGGGGTAACATTATGGTCACTGACGACCCTAGCAGGTTCCTTTATGTCGGTAAGTAGTTTTACAATCAATAACATACCATTCTTGTTTAATTATCAATAAGCTGATTTAAACTGTATACGTTTTTATTTTAATTTTTTTACTTTATAAAATATGTATTGACTCCTTTTTAGAATTTCTATCTCTTCGTAATGTTCAGAGCCCTTGTGGGCATTGGGGAGGCAAGTTATTCGACCATTGCTCCGACAATCATAAGTGATTTATTTGTTAAAGATATAAGGTCAAAAATGTTAGCGCTATTTTACTTTGCAATACCAGTAGGAAGGTGAGTATTTATTTGCGATTTTAAAATATTATAAAAGTTTGTCTATTTCTTCCTGTATAAGTTTTAGATTTTCTTTTGAATTTGATTACAATTTTAACGGTTTTATTTCATCTTATTCTACTTTTCAAATGATAACTTATATTAGAAAATTGTTTTAAAAGTTTCTACTGATTATGAGACTAATATATGACAAATATAGTATACCCACTTGTATGGCAAAAACGATCTATTTGCATGTTACTTTCCTATAGTTTCGTTATCTTTATTTGTAAATATCAATCAATTAAAAAGCTCGTCTGATAAGGACGAGTGAGTGATACAGTTTTTATTTACTAAATGATAAATATTCTATAATAACATCATCGAATTGCCTATTTCTATCCCATTACCTGCCTATACATACAGTAATTGATGAATATGACGGTAATATTCACAAAAATAAATAAATAACTGTTGAAACTATTATTAAATTAATCGATTTCGAATTTTTTAATAGCAAATACAAATATAAAATAATAAATTACCTACATGCCCAAAATAACTGTATTCATTGCAAAATAATTAATTCTTATAATTGTATTATTTAGTGTTACGGTATATTTTTATAAACAATAGTATTTTTTAGCGGTCTGGGATACATAGTTGGATCTCAAACGTCATATGTAACAGGCCAGTGGCAATGGGCATTACGAGTGACCCCGATAATGGGCGCAGCAGCAGTCATACTGATCCTGCTCCTGTTGGACGATCCCGAACGGGGGAAAAGCGAGGGTAGCGGACACTTGCAGTCTACGTCTTTCCGGGAAGACATCTCAGACATTTGTCGAAAGTGAGCAAACCAGAAATGTAAAATATGCAACAACTATTCCATAACTTCGTTGTTTGTTTATTTGCTTATTTATCGTTGTAGTAGGGCAATAATGAAAAAATTTACGAATCTAAATGATTCAGGTTTTCGTTTCTTTGTCTTTATTGTCGTAATGAGTCAATAAGGAAAGCAGTTACGAGTCAAAATGATCCCGGTTTTCGTTTGTTCGGTTTTATTGTTGTAATAAGTCAATAATGAAAACAGTTACGAGTTTGAACGATTCTGTTTTTCGTTTGTTGGTTCTTATTGTGTTGTTGAGTCAATAATGAAAACAGTTACGAGTCAAAATGATCCCGGTTTTCGTTTGTTCGGTTTTATTGTTGTAATAAGTCAATAATGAAAACAGTTACGAGTTTGAACGATTCTGTTTTTCGTTTGTTGGTTCTTATTGTGTTGTTGAGTCAATAATGAAAACAGTTACGAGTCTGGTCGACTCAGTTTATAGTTTCTTTGTTTTTATTGTATTGAGCCGATAATGAAAACAGTTTGCCTATAAACAGTCACTTTAAAGACTATTAAAAAAGAAGCAGTTCCTTAGACAAATGTAATTAAATTGTTTTAATTAAAGAAATTTCGAAAATATTTTTGAGGATAATGTCAGTAGTTTAGCTTTTTTATTTTAAGATATCTTACTCAACGTTACTAATAATTTATGTTTTTAGTGGAAGTTTTCTGTACTCTACTGCTGGGTTCACGTGTGTAGCATTTGTGGCAGGAGCTCTGGCTTGGTGGGGCCCAAAATTCATCTTTCTTGGCATCAAATTGCAGACTAGTGGTGGTGATGTATCAGAAAACAGGTAAAAAATATCATTTGGTCTTTAAATGGTTGCAAGTGACAGATTTTTCAATATTTAATTTTAAATTTTACTTTTACAACTTTTGGGCATAAAATCTTAATTAATTGGAATATATTTTTTTTTACTGAATGTTCAATATTTTCCAAATTGTTTGTTTATCTATATCAGACTTTAGGAGGGGGGAGAGGGTTATTTTGTTGTTTTCCATTCCGATAAATATCCGTCGATGGGGTTGGGTTTCAGTGTTTCCCTAACGTTTGGCATAGTGGCAATGCTTGCGGGAATTTTGGGCGTTCCCGCCGGAAGTGCCATGGCCCAGTACTTGCGTCACAGGTATTCGAGGATAGACCCGCACGTGTGTGCCTTCGGACTGCTCATGTCAAGTCCTTTGGTCTACTGCGCGTGTGTCACTGCCTCGGTCAGTACTGGACTGTGTTTCTTTTTCGTTTTTCTCGGCGAATTCTTCCTCAATCTGACGTGGTCTATTGTGGCTGATATATTATTGGTAAGAGACAAAAAGGAAAATAAATAGAAGGCAAAAATAGAAAAATAAAAGGCGGTACCCAACGGGATTTGTCAATTGACCTGTTTTTTGTTTACTGGACGATAAAAGTCTAGAAAGTGTTTAAATTTTAAAAATAATATTCATTGGGGGCAGAGTACACCCAGAATTTTATGTAATTACCCTAAAAAGTTGTTTACTCTGTTGAAAAATGATGAGTCATGAAGTGAAACTTACCCTTGCTTGTTTTCTTCTTATATTAATTTTAATTTTTTGTTTTCGTATATTTTTCATTTGTACCAGTACAGGTGAGAAATTCCTTCAAGTGGAGTTGAACGATTGCTGGTATTGTTTCAGTTTATCGTTGATTTTCGGCGGAATAACGATGATGGCTGGTATCATTGGATTGTGTCTCGGGTGTTATTTGAGCCAGTCGTTGAAAAAGAGGTACTCGAGGGTCGATCCCATAATTTGCGGCATCGGTTTGTTGGCGTCCGCGCCCCTTCTCGTCGCATGCACTTACCTCGCCGTCTCGAACACGGCGTCATGTTTAGTGGTTCTGTTCCTAGGGCAGGTCGCGTTGAACTTGAACTGGGCAATCGTTGTCGATATATTGTTGGTAAGCGACACAAAAATAAAAACTAAAAATAAATTGATAATACTTATCGTTATTCAACTATACTTAAATGGGTCGTGGAGATTGTACCTATCTTTGTTGATTGGTCTACGTGTTTTTTTTTTCTTATTAGTGGCTCTATTCCTATTTTGTTTTCATTTTGTTAGTTTGTTTTTGGAAATCTTTCCCTTTGCTTGTTGTATCATGTAATTGTTGTGACTAATATTAATAACCATAGGAGCATTTTAAGATTAATCGAGGAGAATGTCCTTTTCTACTTCTTTTCTCATATGTAATAGAATAATTTTGCAGGGCAGAAAACATGACCTCTTATGTTTTTCTGATCATTCTTCAAAAATAATTTTCAAGGTTTACCAGCGTTTTCTTTGCAACGATTCCAATTATTTACTTTTATAAAATTATTTACTTTTATAAAATGATCGATTTGTTATTGATTACATTTTAATTTTTTTAACTTATTAACATTCCATATTTCAAAACCAATTACTTTCTTAACAGCATAATCTATAAAAAAACCAATCCACGCTTTCATTATTTAACAGGAAGCTTAGCAAGTGGAAATTGCTTGTAGAATATAAAGCTTATTCGATTACAGGATTATGAAAAATTTATACCATTCAGTTCTTAATATTCTGTATTTTTATGTAATACGAGGGTGGATTGATAAGTTTCCGGCCTGACCAAGAAAAACAAGGTTTTTAAAAATTTTTTTTTTTTATTTCTCAACATAATCTCCTCCAAGGCTGATACATTTCTCATAGCGGTGTTCCAGTCTATTAATGCCATCTCTATAGACTGATTCGTCAAGCTCCTCAAAATAACCATTTACAGCTTCGATTACTTCTTCATTGTCCGCAAATCTCTTACCGCCAAGCCATTTTNTACATTTTAATTTTTTTAACTTATTAACATTCCATATTTCAAAACCAATTACTTTCTTAACAGCATAATCTATAAAAAAACCAATCCACGCTTTCATTATTTAACAGGAAGCTTAGCAAGTGGAAATTGCTTGTAGAATATAAAGCTTATTCGATTACAGGATTATGAAAAATTTATACCATTCAGTTCTTAATATTCTGTATTTTTATGTAATACATTAGATTCTTCTTTTATTTGTTATATTTATGCTAAAGGCTTAATTAATTGATTAACAAAATGCTTAAACTTTTTGTTTTTTTATACCCCACATATAACAAAATTATTATTATTTTTTTACTTTATTTATTTTTGTATAGCTGTATGTTTCAGATATTGTGGTTACACGTATGAATTGTTTATTAATAATACATCAGCAAATTCCACTTGAATATAATTATACTTTTATTTCATTATTAATTTAATTTTATATTCGCATAATACATTTTCCACTCATACCATTCATGTAGTCGTTCATCCACAATAATTTATACCATTATTTGATTTTATTTAATATTTATAATATGCGGTTTATTCAATTAATATATTGATGTGTCTTGTGGACTAATTTTTTACTAATAATTTAAATAAACGTTAGTTAAAAAGTGTCCATGTGAATTGCCCAGTTCCAGTTGCAACTGATAACCCATATAAACTGAAACATACCAGCATAGTGTTTTTTCATTTTAATATTTTTGCTTTTTGTTTATGTAGTTTAGTGAATGTATATATGAAGTTTGTTAATGAAATTTTCTTATTTTTCTTCAAATTAATTCATAAACAAATTTTCAATTCATAGTATGTCGTATTGCCTACGAGAAGATCCACTGCCGAAGGCTTACAGTTACTTATTTCCCATGCCCTTGGTGATGCGGGTAGCCCGTACTTAATTGGAATTGTAAGCACACTATTATTGTCTTGTTTACATTAATAACAATATTATAGTACTTACTTAAAAAAAAAATGTAATCAAGAGTTTTTAAAACTTCTTCTAAAAGTACAGCAAATATCACAATAGAAAACACTTGTTCACATTATCGATTTGTTCACGTTAACGAATGTTTTATTTAATATGTAATGAATATCTATAATTAACGAAATAATTATTAAACATTAGTGAGATATGTGTCATTTTTTTGCCTAACAGCTTTTCTCCTAGTTTTTATAGTGGTCATTTTAACATGGACATATCATTTTGTAGGTTTCCGAAGGACTGAAAAATATAATGGCACACGGATCAGGGATTGAAACAGATTACATTAAATACAAAGCCCTCCAGTACGCATTGTTTATCACATGCTTTGTAGAAGTACTTGGTGGAATATTCTTCCTTATCACAGCCTGTTACATAAAAAAAGACAGGGAAAAAGTGGTGCTCGCAATTAGAGGTATTGTAAAAGACTTAATTATAAAATAAAATGTGGATTTAAAAACGAAGCATTATCAGTATGAGAGAAATCTAAATTAAATATTTTATTTTATTTTTTTAAGCATATTTTTTCTAGTTCATCAAGTGTAAAATTAATATTTGCCTTTTATTCGTGTGTGCTTTTGGATAATAATTTTCTTATCTATCTTGCTCAATTAATCTGTTTTTCTTTTTTCGACGATTGTTTTTCTTTATTTCCTGTATGCTTTTTCCTCTCTAGAAACTAAAGAACAGACCGAAGTTTCGGAGGTAAATCAAACTGATTGAAAGCTGGCGAATTGGTTTCGTGTTCTTTAGGGTAAAAATTCGTAGTTTCTTTTTGGTATTTGTTTATTTGATTAACATAAGTCAAGGTGTCGGGGGGTTTATTACTAACCGATTTCGTGAAACCATTAATCACAAATTCATACAAGAACTAACAATTTATTTAATACATAATAACAAAATTTGATTTCAAATCTCAAAAAATGATAATAATTTAGCACCTGTCTTTTTTACTAAGTTTGAAAATTGAAAAAATAATTTAATTCAATTATCTTATGAAGTAGTGGAATCCATTTTGAATAAAATAGGTGTTTAAGCGCCCTGTATGTATATGTAAAAGGCTTCATAACTCAGAGAAGCACTATGTGTATTAGGGTCTCAACCTCAATGAGTAGTTAAATATTGTTGAAAAATAATTATCCTGAAAGGTAAGGTCTATAAACTTATTAGCAATTCAGAAGTATTGTTTGTTCATTAAAGAAGTGCGGGACGACTAGCCACACGTCTTAGATGCACCCAATAAGAATTAGATCTGTTTCATTTAAACAATAATTTTTTAAGGTGTTATTCTAATTTATTTTTGATAATTACTTTTCAACAAGCATTTGAAATGTATATTTGTACAGACTTCGTAACGTAGTTTCACTTTTTTTCAGCTACATCTGATGACCAAGAAGTGCAAAATATAAACGCAAGTGAACCAGAAACACGAACATTAATAGAGAAACGTTAAAGCGTGTTATGTGTGAACAAGAATGAAGAAGTGGTATTAAAAAATTTTTAATAGATAAAAGTATTGTGTGTTAATCAGTCGAAATAATATTTTATGGAAACGAAGAAGAAAATTAGCATCATGGCAAGTTTGGTTGTGGATTTTTTTATATTGCTATTTATTGTTTTTACTAAGCGAGTAATAGAAGAAAAATTAAAGAAAAATGTATTCTAATGTCTTCTGTTCGAGACTGAAAAATTAAGAAATTACATGTTAACGATTAGTTAAATTATTCGCTTGTCTTTTTATTTTTACTCTGGGCTTTGAAAATAACATTTTAGTACTGAAGAAATAATAAGTTATCCATTGTTAATTAAAACTACTACTACTACTACTTCTAAGTACAATTTCAAGCCCTTTGTATATTTATTATTATACATTATAATCTATTAAATTATGCAATTTTTTTGATATCACTAGTTTTAATTAATTTAAACGATCAGGGATTTAAATACAAATGCATAATTTCATAAAGTTCCTTTTCCTACCCCAACAGTATTTTTCTGTGAACCAACATGTAATAAGGATTTGTTTTTTTTTTTTTTTCTGTAAGACGTTTTCTCTATTGTTA